>NW_028318428.1:173346-344192 GCF_062004578.1 Staurois parvus
CAACCCCCACCCCACCCCACCCAACTCCTAAACATGTCTACACAGTCAGACAAAACCAACACAATGTTAGGACAGATCACCCTGTACCCCTAACAGGCACAGGGTGATTTACACACAAGACAAATATGGGGAGCTGAGACAGGGGTCTCCCCACCTCTCCAAAGTGAGCTGGGTTCCATGGGCCCCCCACCCAAAGTGACTCCCATCACGTGTAATAAAATGGAATGACACAAGGAAAAAGTATTTAATAACTGAAATTTAATGTATAACTGTACAAAATACTTGACAGCTTCAAGGCGTTTCCTTATCTTCCACACAGCCTTTAAATCTTGACGGTTCTGCGGGCCTCATCTATGAAGTCTGATATTTAGTTCTTTACATAGATGTTCTATTGGATTCAAGTCAGTGATTGGCTGGGCCCATTCTAGCAGCTTTATTTTCTGTCTTTGAAACCAATTTGAGTTTCCTTGGCTGTGTTTGGGATCATTGTCTTGCTGAAATGACCACCCTCATTTCATCATCATCCTGGTAGATGGCAGATTTTTATCAGGAATGTCTTGGTACATTTTTCTATTCATCCTTCCTTCAATATGAAGTTTACCCATACTGTATGCTGAACAGCCCCACATGGAATGGTGTTTTTGGGGTGAAGTGCAGTGCCTTTAATATAATTTTTATGGTTAACTTTTCCAATACAAAACATAAGCCGTTATAATTCACAATCACCAGTACAATCACATTTTACAACTACTTATCACCTGCCCTATTTCCCACTACTACCCCCCTTTCCTTCTTACACACATTTTTACTTTCAAATTTTGCATCATGCTAAACCCGAGCTTTTTCCTCCTACACTCCCAACTTGTTCCAAGTATCTCCTAGATGTTTTATATTCTAACCAACAACCCCACGTTTTTTTTTTTTTTGTTTTTTGTTTTTTTTTAAGTTCTTCCACTTTATCTTCCTCCAAATGACAGCTCCTCCATCCTAAAAATGTTTTCCACTATTTAACCAACCAATTATTCTTGGTGGCTCCAGAGCTTGCTAAAACCTTGGGATCAAACCCTTGGCCGCACTAAGTGGTAAAGCAACCTGTTTTTACCCTGCTTGCCTGCAAGCTCAAGATAAAATATACACTTCCATGGGTCCATAGGTATGATAGTCCCACTAATTTCCTCAAAACCATGAATTATTTCCTTCCAAATATCCTGTATTTTTGGGCAATCCCACCATGTGTGTCATTGTGCCCTTATTTGTCACCTCATGTGTAATTTAAATATTTTATCCCTTTGTTCATTCAATTTTGTTGCAAGCTCCCCTTCCCATTTTTCCAAGAACCCAGGAGGATCGGATCCCTCCATGTCAAAGAAACGTATATATCCTAGCGGTGGCTTGTTTTGGGGCTGTATTCGCATTTAGCAATTTTTCAAATGGATACATATCCTCCTCAGTGGATGAGGGAGTGATGCAACAAAATGTCCTAATTGTCCATATCGCCACTCATCTGAAAAATAAATCATTTTCCCTTAACTCTTGAAACGTGTATAAATTCCCTTTAACCAAACTATACTTCTAACCTACATTTTTATCTTTAATCCATTTACCAAAAATTCTTTCCCTGGAAGGAAATACTCCGTACACACCAAAAGGAATCATTACAGAATTATATTTCCATCCTTTCTGCTTATAAATTTATCCCAGACATTTAACACATTTTTTTGTTAAAGGACTGATATTCTCATCTATGCTTACCCATCCTTTCCCTAGTGAATTAAATGTCCAATCTGCTATTTGTGCTATTTGTATTTGCGCTAAATATTTCCTAAAATTAAAGCAACCCTAATCCCCCATTCCTTTTCACCCTACACAATACATCATATCTAATTCTTGGTTTTTTATTAGCCCATATAAAAGTATCAACTTCTTTATTACTCAAAAAAAAGGACCCTGGCAGGCTTATTGGAAGAATTTGAAACTTAAGAATTTTTGGATCACCTTTACCAAATTTATACGACCTACCCAAGAAGCTCCCCCTCTTTGAAAGTCTTCCCAGCTCATCTTATTTCATTTATTAAAGGAATGTAATTTGCCTGGTATAAGCTTTTTATTGAGGGCATTAATTTTATTCCCATGTAGCCTATTTCCTTTTCCCTCCAAGTGAATGGAAACGCTTTTTGAAGACTCAACTTCTCTGGATTTGGAATGTTGATATTTTAAATCTCTGATATTGCCGGGTTTTTCAAATTTGACAGCTCGCTGTATTTTTAATATTTTCATTAAATTAGGCAATGTTATTCTAGGATTATATAAATCATATCTGCGTATGCTACCTTGTGCTCCACATCCCCTAATTTTATTCCTCCTATATCGACATTCTGACCCTTGCTAAAATAGGTTCTAGTGATAAAACAAACAGTGGACATCCCTGTCATAGCATTGTACAGTGGGGATCGAAAGTTTGGGCACCCCAGCTAAAAATTTGTATTAATGTGCATAAAGAAGCCAAGGAAAGATGGAAAAATCTCCAAAAGGCATCACATTACAGATTAGACATTCTTATATGTCAACAAAAGTTAGATTTTATTTCCATCATTTACACTTTCAAAATAACAGAAAACAAAAAAATGGTGTCTGCAAAAGTTTGGGCACCCTGCAGAGTTAATATCTTGTACTGCCCCCTTTGGCAAGTATCACAGCTTGTAAACGCTTTTTGTAGCCAGCCAAGAGTCTTTCAATTCTTGTTTGAGGTATCTTTGCCCATTCTTCCTTACAAAAGTCTTCCAGTTCTTTGAGATTTCTGGGCTGTCTGTCACGCACTGCTCTTTTAAGGTCTATCCATAGATTTTCAATTCTGTTGAGGTCAGGAGATTGTGAAGGCCATGGCAAAACCTTCAGTTTACGCCTCTTGATGTAATCCCCCGTGGATTTCGAGGTGTGTTTAGGATCATTATCCATTTGTAGAAGCCATCCTCTCTTTAACTTCAGCTTTTTCACAGATGGCATCAAGTTACCATCCAAAATTTGCTGAAATTTTATTGAATCCATTTTTCCTTCTACTTGTGAGATGTTCCCTGTGCCACTGGCTGCAACACAACCCCAAAGCATGATTGATCCAACCCCATGCTTAACAGTTGGACAGAGGTTGTTTTCATTAAATTCTGTGCCCCTTCTTCTCCAAACGTACCTTTGCTCATTCCGGCCAAAAAGTTCAATTTTAACCTCATCGGTCCACAGAACTTGTTTCCAAAATGCATCAGGCTTGTCTATATGTTCATTTGCAAAGTTCAAACGATAATTTTTGTGGCGAGGACGTAGAAGAGGTTTTCTTCTGATGACTCTTCCATGAAGACCATATTTGTACAAGTATCTCTTTATAGCAGAATAGTGTACCACAACTCCAGTGTCTGCCAGATCTTTCTGGAGGGATCGTGCAGTCAAACGTGGATTTTGAATCGTTTTTCTCACAATCCTGCGAGCTGTTCTGTCTGATATTTTTCTTGGTCTTCCAGATCTTGCTTTAACTTCCACTGTTCCTGATGACTGCCATTTCTTAATTACATTCCAAACAGAGGATATTGACATCTGAAAACGCTTTGCTATCTTCTTATAGCCTTCTCCAGCTTTGTGAGCGCCAAATATTTTCAGTTTCAGTTTTCTAGACAACTGCTTAGAAGAACCCATGGTGCTGATTTTTGGGGCAAGGTCAGATGAGTCTGGGCATTTAAAACCTTTGAGACTGACATCACCTGGTCTTCCCAGACGATGATTGAGAACAATCCATG
This sequence comes from Staurois parvus, assembly GCF_062004578.1. Taxonomy (NCBI): domain Eukaryota; kingdom Metazoa; phylum Chordata; class Amphibia; order Anura; family Ranidae; genus Staurois; species Staurois parvus. Next base: position 177,129 of record NW_028318428.1, read on the forward strand.
ACACTGGCAGGTCTCAGCTTTGCAAAGGGGGCAGTGCATGCTATACATTCTGCAGGGTGCCCAAACTTTTGCAGACGCCATTTTTTTGTTTTCTGTTATTTTGAAAGTGTAAATGATGGAAATAAAATCTAACTTTTGTTGACATATTATAAGAATGTCTAAATCGGTAATTTGATGTCTTTTGGAGATTTTTCCATCTTTCCTTGGCTTCTTTATGCACATTAATACAAATTTTTAGCTTGGGTGCCCAAACTTTCGATCCCCACTGTACATCCTAAATGATAGCGAGAGGGATCCATTAACTTTTACCGCTGCCACAGGTCCATTATTTAGTCCTTTTATCCAATTCAGCTTTTTGGGCTCTAGTGCCAAGGCTTCTAACGTATCAAACATAAAACCCCAATCAACCCTGTCAAAAGCCTTCTCGGCGTCTATAGACAGGAAATATTGTTGGCTGCTTCTCCAGCTTTGCTTTTTGTAAAAGCAAAGATCGGAGACAGTTATCCCGTCCCTCTCTTCCTGGAATAAATCCTACCTGATCCAGGTGTATCCAGTCTGGCATCAGCTCTTTCATTCTAATTGCTAAGACTTTATCATATAATTTTGTGTCCGTATTTAACCTCTCTAGCGGTATGTCAATATTTCAGTGCTCAAAGCAGTATATTTGCATGGAAATGTGTTTTTTTTTTACTGTAGACCTGTAATTTTTAGGAATAACTCACTGAAATCTGTCCAAACAAGAGTCTAGTAAACATCCCGGGTATGATTAAAATTGAAAAACGAAATCATAAATTATAATATAATAATCAAAAAATAATAAATGAATAAATGAAAATATTATAATAAATTTAATTCAATATAATCAAACCAAAAACACTAAAATTTCAAATATAGTGCCAAGTTAGCACATCACTGAGCTTAGTTGCAAATTCGTTTTCAGTGTGACGAATTTCCCCACGAATCACTCAATTCTGCAAGTGGTTCTAATTTACTATCGCTGTTTTCTAGCTGGTCTAAAACCGCTTTTGACAAAGGGATGCTTTTTGGACGCCATGGTCTTCTCAGTTTCCAGGCAGAAAACAGTAAAATGCAGGCAGGGCACAGGACAAAGCACCCGGGACAAAATGTATGTGAAATGGTTTTATACAGTAATGTCTTATTATGCGATTTTAGTGTATTTAGTGAATGTCACTTTTTACATTTTCCGCCGGTTCCAGCCCTCGTACGTCCCTCCGCTCGCAGGGACCGGAACCCGTATGCCGGCATTGGCCAGAGGAGATGGCTGGGGACATCGAGGGAGCGCAGAACAAGGTAAGTGAAACAGGGAATCCCAGAGCAAAGCTGCAGGGTAATCCCGAGTGTAGCTCGGGGTTACCGATTTTGGCACTGATAATTAACCCCGAGATACACTCGGGAATACCACCAGGGAGGTTAATAGGTATATGGGTCTATAGCTAGCACACAATTATCCTTTCCCTCTGAGTATATTAGTTATATGTGCTTGCAGTGATTCTTCCCTCATTTGCATCCCCTCTCCTATTGCATTCATATAACCGCACATTTTAGGAACCAGAAGATCTCTAAATTTGAGATAACCTACAGTGAATCCATCCGGACCAGGGCTCTTTCCTGAGGCCATGTTCTTCAGGGCCAGATTAACTTCCTTTGAGGTTATAATTCTCTCCGGGGCAACTAATTTATCTTCTGCTATTCTCTGCATCTCCACCTCCTCTAAATACTTCTGCGTCTCTTTATATCTTCATCCCTTTTTTGATTTCTGGAACTCACAATATATAACCAGCTGTAATATTCTTGGAACCTATTAGCAATATCAGTGGTGGAATACACACTTTCTCCTTTATCAGTTTGGATTTTATCAATAACATTTTTGGATTTCTTTTCTTTTAACGTCCTCATTAAATATTTTCCGGGTCTATTCTCCCACTGATCTTTCTTTTGATACCCGGTCACATATCCTCTTCACCTCCTGTTCCATAAGATCTTTAAATAATTTTAAGGATTATCTTCTGGTGTATATCCATGCCTCCATTCTTTTTATGCAGCTGTTCCAATCTGTATAATTCTTCCGTCACCTTTATCCCCCCCCCCCGTTCTTTTCTTTGCCCCTATTGCCATCAATATTCCCAATATATGCCTTATGAGTCTCCCACACTGGTTACCAATACCTCCTTGGTCTCATTAAACGCAAAAAATGTTCAATTTACTGCCTTATTTTTACTGTTTCAGGATCCTGTATGTGTGTCTCATTTAATCTCCACATTTTTTTTACCTTGCTCCCCACCAACCCGAAGTCTCGCTGTGATAGGAGCATGATCAGAAAAAAAAACCTAAATTTTGGAGTTAACCAACGACTAATTGTCTGTGCTCAATCAATATATAATCCAATCTTGAGTACGTTACATGTACTGGAGAGAAGGTATCTCTTGGATGTTTTACTCTCCACATATCAGCCAATTGGCCTTGGTATAATAACCTCTACCAATATTTAATTTTCTTCCCCCTTCTCTCATTGTACCAGATGACGCAGCCAAATCCAGATCTATGCACACATTTAGATCTGCCACAAGATTGCCTCGTTTATATTCATAGATTTTATTTTGCATACCCTCCAGGAAAGTTACTGGGTTTTTATTTGGCCAGTAATTAACTAATGTGTACTCCTTTCCTTGTAGTCTTCCCTTTCAGGAATAGAAACCCGCTCTGCGTCCTCCACTCTGCCCTCCAAGGTGAAGCTAATTTTTTAAAAACCCAGTTGCAACTCCTTTAGTTCTTAACTGGATAGTACTTTGAATATAACTTAATATTTGTATCGTGAGTTATGTGTGTCTCTTGTAGGAACACTACGTCTATGGAGTATTTGTATATTTCCCTGAGAATAGTCTGTTTTTATCGGGGAGTTTAATCCTGCCACATAAGTCAAACTTGATCAAATTCATTTATAACATTCCTTCTCTAGCTTATCAATTTTCCCACACCACGGACACAGACACCTTAAAAACTGGACCTCCCCCCGCCTCCAACTACCTCCCACCCACCTTACCCTTTCCCCCCCCTCCCCAACTACCTCCCACCCACCTTACCCTTTCCCCCCCTCCCCCTATGACCCCCCCCTCCCTCCCCATACACCCCCCCCCCCCCCCCCCCCAACACCCACATGGCCTACATAGAGCCCTGGAATCTGTTGTGAATTTATTCCACTAGTGACTCCTAATATGGGGTGAGACTCAAGACATGTCCACTCCAATCCCTAGCTCTTAACATTAGTTTGGAGTCTGACTGCATGTCCAGCCAACGGGCTGCACATCTACACCACATTTTCTTCTCTCCCCCCCCCCCCCCCCCCATCCCAACCATCATCACAATGAGGCAGGTTGGTACCAAGAGCAGGGGAGTCCGATATACCAGTGGGGTAGGGGTACATCAGGGTGTGAGGGAAAAAAAAGGGGGGGGGGGGAGGAGAGGCCAAAAATAGAAGTTATATTTCATCCACCACCTTGTACCTAGGGGCTCTTTTCCCTACTCCCTAACCCCCACTCTCCGACTTTATAGCCAACCCCCACACCCAGTCCCCCTACTTCTTACTTGTTACCTGCTGCAATTTTCCTACCCCCTGCTCCCATTGAAACCCTTTGACCACCCTTTAAGGTTTATTTTTTGTTAATCAGGTTTCTCACAAAAGTCACTAAAGTCTTCAGGGAACCTCAATTTTGCTGATTTCCCATCTTTTTAGCCAATCAAGCATGCTGGAAAGCCCCAATTATAACAAACTTTTTTTGCATATGTTTCAGTAGTGCTTTCAAAGATCTTCTTGCCGGTGTCTCTTAACAGATGTCAGCAAATATCTGCAATTGTTTCCTCATACTTTAATTCAATAGTGTCCCGCAGACTTTTCCATATTCTTTCGAAATGATGGAATCGAACTATCACATCTCTAGGACTATCTGAAGCAACTCCTGATGGCCGCCTAATCCTGTGTACTCTCTCAATTTGCAGTTATTCTGATCTTGGTCTTCCCATTATTGGGTTACATACTATCCTTATTTTCTCCTATAGGTCCTCTGCCTGATCTTCTGGGAGGCCACAGATCCCCAATTTCTCTATCGCAGTTCTCCTGGTCCTTTAATTTATATATAACTTTCTCTGTTCTCTATGCATCTGTTCACTCCACTTCTGTCTCCAAATACATCTATGGGGGGGAACTCTGCTTTGCCAAAACTCCAGGGGGTCTCTAGATTGCTTATGCTTGATATCTCCTTCCAAGGGCAGTATCCTTCACACTCTCCTGCTATTCTCTGTCCGTGGACCAGCCTGTCCTGCCCAACCCTTCTGGCTCTCCAGCGGTATGGGAGGTCCGCTCCCACATGGCTGCCAGGCCAACTTCTCCTCCGCCTAATCCTGGAGCACCGGAATCTCTGGGCCCCCAGCAGCCCACAGGTCCTCAGCTGCTCCACAGCACCTGACTCTGCCAGTCACCACCGGGACCGCCCACCCTGCACCCTCCACCTAAAGTTTCCCAACCTCTGGGGCTCTGCTGGTAGGTCCCAGTTATCTCGGGTATCCCAGGGTAGTCAGGGATCGGGATCAGGATCCTTCACTTTTCATACAGACATGGCGGGAGCCCAGAGCACATGGTGCTCACAGCACCATGGTTAAGCCCCATGTGCAGTGCTATGTGACCTCCAAACACAGTGTGTATTATGGCATCCAGAAAGTTCAATTTCTGCCTCATCTGACCAGACTATATTCTCCCAGTATTTCACAAGCTTGTCTAAATGTGCAACAAACTTTAAACAAGCTTTAACATACTTTTTCTTCAGCAACGGAGTCTTGCAGGGTGAGCGTGCATACACGCCATGGAGGTAGAGTGCATTGCTTGTTTTGTTTTTTGTTTTTAAACAATTGTAGCTGCTAATTCCAGGTCTTTCTGATGCTCACCACAAGTGGTCCTTGGCTCTTTGACAACTCTTCTGATAATTCTTTTCACACTCAGAAATCTTGCGAGGAGCACCTGATTGTGGCCGGTTTATGGTGAAATGTTATTTCCACTTCCAGTTTTATGCCCCAACAGTGCTCACTGGAACATTCAGACGTTTAGAAATCCTTCTGTAACCAAGTCCATCAGTATGTTTTGCAACAAGGTTGAGAAGGTCTTGAGAGAACTCTTTGCTTTTACGCATGAGAGGTTTCTTGTGTGACACTTTTTTATAGGCCATCAACTGAGACTGGACCAGCAGATATTTGCACTGACAAGGGGCAGGATTGCCTTCTAATTTCTGATATGGTGTCTTGGTTTTCGATGCCTTTTGCCCATTTACCTATAAAACTTCTGACGTGTTCAATACTTATTTTACCTGCTGCATATATTTATCATTGTAAAACATTATACACTTTCAAATTTTCTGGAAAAAACCGCTTAAAAAAATAATTTTCCCAATGTTTCCAAGGCCTTCCCATCTCTACACTTTACTACTCTATCCATAATGCAGACACCCTAAGGCAGAAAAGTGTTATTGGCTCAATCACCAGGTAGAAAAAAAAATGCAGCCACTGCATCAAAGGATTGGTAAGCTGTATTATACACTTGTATAACACTTATGGTTTGGGTATAAAACTACTTTAATGTCACCTTTGCGCATGTCATCCCTCATCTACAGAATGCAGATGGGAAGGGGTTTAAGCGGTATTAATCCCAAAATTAAAAAATTAATATATTGCGACTTACTAAAGTGGTGGCTGCACAGCAGCTTTAAGTGGGCTTTAACACTAACTCTACCTTTTGCAAAAAAATCACCCACTTTTTATAAACGAGTCTGCAAAGTATAGCAAATGCGATCAGTGAATCGCAGGTGCAACGTACAAGCTCCAGCACTCCTCTCCAGCTTGTCTGTACCACAGTATGTACATTTAGATCAAAGACTGGAAGTGTCAATGGATAACTGAGATGAGACCTTGTAGTTCATTCACAAATCTTTGAATGACTGACATGGCTGTGCAGCCAAAGCCCAACAGCTGCACACAATTCAAAAGTGATAGTTGCCATTGGGACGACCCACACTATGTTGTGGTGGTTGAGTGTGCAAGTACTTTACCTGTTGCATTCTAAATATGGGTAGAATATGGGATAAAAGGTGGAGTTAATCTCCAATGCCTAAGAGGCAGTGCAGCTTCTGTATCATGCCAGTGGTATGATTGCCTCTCAATGGGCATATGATCGGGAGCCTGACTTGCTTACCCCAATCAGAAGCCAGTAGGTGACAGTTCAGTGTCCTGGACCAGGCAATGAGCAAGGCAGTCATGGACACATCTGCAGTGGCTAGATGCTAAATCCCACTATACCTGCCTCCTCAAATGTGTTACACGTTGGTCAAGAAGTTAAAATAGCATTACAGTTCATTACCTTTCCTTAAAGAGGAGCTTCAGTCAGATGTGTGAAAATTAAGTCAGCAGCTACAAAAACCATAGCTGCCAATTTATTAGTCACCTGCCCAAGGATCTAGCGCTACGCCCCCAACCCAGCTGTTTTTTTTCCACCAGTCTTCAATCCAAGGCATAGTAACTATTGGCAGCCAGCTGCGATGTCTTGCAACTTCACAAGCAGCTGCTTACTGCACATGCTGCACTGCACTTTTGAAATGACCTGTGATGTGTCCCAGAAGGCTGTGGGCAGGGTGGGGGGGAGGAAAACTTCCACTTGGATTTCCTACGTAATCCAAGTGGAAATGGGAGAGGGTACCTGCCAAAACTAGGTACCTGCTCCCTCCCAAAAAATACCATCCAAATGTGGCAGAGAAGGGTGTGATGAGGAAAAAGAGGAACTTCCCCATTTGGGTGAAGTTCCACTTAAATGTATGTTTGAGTCTCCGGTGCCTTGATCTGTACATATTGGGGAATCCTCCCATCACAAGACAGCCACAATCGCCCTTAGGAAGCCCATAAATTCAGTTTTTGTTCAACATGCAGGTTTGAATGAAAAAACAAATTGGATTGCTCCATCCACACCCAAGGCGGATGGGGAAATCCTCCCCACTGATCCAGGGAAAAACTAACAGGGTGGTTATACACACGTCAATTGATAGATCAACTACCGTACAATCACAGTATTCATACAGAAATCAAAATTTGGCCGATGCCTTTTGAACCAGATGAAGTTTGAGCCATGTAGGCTTGGACTTTACCAAGGGCTCATCCACTTCATGCAGAAATACTCCTGTCACAATTCGCTGTCAGCAGAGGCTCATGCCTGTGTAGCTTTCAATAGGAAAGCAGAGTGACTGGCAGGAACACCAAGGATTTCACACAAAGGAGGCAATACAAAGAAAAGGATACTTTTTCATACAAGTACATGATACAGTAGGCGCATATCAGGAATATAAAATGACGGGCTTACATATTAAGACCTAATGCTAAACATCTAGGTCAAGATATAATGCAGTAGCTTTGAGCTGACAGTAGATTAGCAATGTTGCAAACTATACCCTGTAGTAATACAAGGTAACATATTGCTTCTTTAAAGCCAAACTGAATTAGGGTTAAAGAAAAATGGGTCGAGTTTTTTTGTAGAAGTGTTTCCTTCCATTTTATGTTTTGTTTTTTTAAAACGCTGCATGTGGAATTTTCACATTGTGCTGTAAGAAGCAGAATGGAGCCAGGTGCTGGAGTAATGTATGCCTGCTAAAACCCAGTGAGAATGAAGATGTCATCCCTGGACTGAAAAGATGGCAACTGCAGGAAGAGGCCTGACAAATGGAGGAAGGCAAACTAAAGCTGGCCATACATTGATTTTTGTACAGCCCATGTGATGAATGTAAAATGACCGATTCCTCCAGCCACACTATACAGCACAGATGAGTGAATCCCACACTGTGGCTATTAAATGTTTTTGTTTATAAACTGTACCTTTTGTATACTGCAATAGTTAGAACATGTCTAAAAGTTGTATAGAATCAAGAATTAGGTGTATACATTTCAGAAAATTATACAGTATCAAATATGTCTATCGACAGTCCAACAGAGGATAAAAAGACCACACTTGACATTGCTTGACTAGACTACAGATATCAGAAAAATCCATAAATCAGGTAGACTGAATGCATGAATACATCCAAAGGAATTACAAAAAACTAAGCACAGAACATCGTACATGAAACTAGGTTGAAAATGTATGGCAGTTGGAAAGCCATATAAGGGCCATTGTCTAGAGTGTGGCTACACAAATAGTGTAAACTTATCTATGTCCGCCTTTCAACAGAAATCCTTGAAATAACTTCCCAGTCTCAGGGAATCCGGAGACTGAATCCTGATGATCACTGGGAAGAATGCGCCTTACATTGTGGTCATTGGGAAGAATTACCCCCTTTAACAGATAGCTAAAAGATCATTGTTGTCAGTGGGAACTTATCGGAGAAGCAAAAACTGCTCAATGCTCAAGGAACCCTTAGCAACTTCTGGAAGAACCCTAGTTCTATGCAACTCTGGCTGAGAAACCCTGATCTATATGATGGAACGTGTCATTGGGGCAAACAAATACATAGGCATGGGTCAAAGGACGTCGTGTCAACAGAGAGGAGATATCAGAAATCGAATTCCATACAGGGTGCAGCTTGTCATTTCCAAATATGGAAAAAGGAACCGGGAGAGGTGCAACTGCAAAAGCAAGATTCCAATCCCCCTGAAATTATAGCATGGAGTTCGGTTGGTGTATAATACCACCTGAATAGCACTTTAAGGGCCAATTCTCTGACAGACAAGGAGCGAGTGCACTTGTAAATTTTACAGACTAAAGTGTCAATACTCAGAGTGCTGCTTCCCACAGTCTTTTACCCACTTCAACATGTATGGTCATTTTTGTGACATGGGATCATTCATCAGAAGAGCATCTAGTGTGAAAATTAGACCTTTACAACTGGGAAAGGATTTACAAATGCTCTCATAAAAAGGTAGGATTCCCAAAGGGGATAATGAGTAACAAGAGGCAAAAAAAGTATAATTTGTAGATATTGAAGCTTTTCCTGGTCCTGGTGGGTAGTTAATTTGCTAATTCAACTATTGTATTTTGACAGTCTCTCCAGCTGTCAAAATACCATATAGTGTCTGACTAGATTCAGAGAAAACTGACAAATGAGACTGCAGGGGAAGGAGTGACTAGGATCCATGCTACAGGCTATGAATTGAGACAGGTACACATCAGTTCATGCAGAGTAAACAGACTTACAGCTGCTACAGTGGCCAGGAGTTTAGCTGGCCATACATGGATTTATATTCAGCCAGTTCATCAGGAACTGGATGAATTTGGATTTATGTATGGTCGTTTCCATAAATAAAGTCAATTTAGTGATCGACTTTTCATTGAACTGGCTTGTTGGTATATTTTTGCTTGATCAGAGAATGCAGCCAAACGGCTACAGCGCTGATCATTCTGACTGAGGGGGGAGTCTCACTGTCAGAATACAAATCTCACAGCAGGGAGGATTTCTCTATCCACGTCGAATGTGGAGATGGGAAAATTTGTTCATTTTTCATTCAGACAAAACAAAAAAAAAAGGTCATGTATGGCCAGTATTTATTCTGAACTGCTGCCAATATAATCACATTGGCACCATCAAAAGATAAATACGTTCACCTTTTAAAAAGAAAATGCTTTTTGCAGGTAAAAAAAATTAGCTTTTTACTTGGAGCCTGTAAAGCATAGCACCCATTAGCAGACTGTGGGTGCCATGCAGGACTCCTGCAGACTTGTCAATGTATTTGCTCGTGACGCAATTATAACATGTTACACCCTAAATTTGGGTATATCATGTTACAAAAGGTACTTATCCTTTAAATATTTAGCAGTTAACTATATTGCCAATGAGCCCTATAAATGCATCCCAACCAGAACCAATTCCTACTATATTTTCAGCAGGATCTGATCAACCTCATTTTACCCTAGACCACATCAAACAAGGCCTGCAGGACGAATTGGGCCCCCCAGGCCATTTCATGCGGCCCTCGCACCTCTCCTGCATCTGGAGCACAACACCCCCAACCCCCCGTCTCAGCTTCCACCTCTCCTCAGCATTCGGAAGCAAAGTTGGCAAAGCAGTCCCGCCAGATCCTGTGCATCACACAACACCCTCCCACACACACCTCAGCAGTCAGCAGAGAACAGAACTCCTACAGATCCTGCACCTCTATACAACTGCAGCACCTTTTTGTCTCTACCTCCTCTGGTCATCAAGCATCCAGACTGCAGCCCTCCGCCAGACCCCGCACTTCATGCTTTCCAGATCCACCCCAGCAGCACCAGGTAAGGGCAGTTCACTGATGTAAGGGAGGGTGGGGGTACGCATTTCTGATTGGGGGGGGCGCACTCGACATCTGATGTAAGGAAGGGTGGGGGGGATACCCTTAACATCTGCTTACAATTTTGAGTGTGCTACATTAAAAAACTGTCACATACACAGCTAGTATCATTCACATGAAACTTTGGAGACTGCTCAGACAGAACACCTGAGCAGTCTTCAATAAAGTTTCTTGTGAATGATACAAACAGTGAGTGACCCTCCTTTTCAGACTTTAATCACTATGAGTGAGCTCTGTGCCAATCTGCACCTGCCCTTAACTTAACTAATGCAATTTTTTAATGTGAGTAGATACATTTATATAATCTTACAGATACAACATGCTCTTTGAGGTCAACCATAATGCTGACGCGGCCCCACAATGAAATTAAATTCGACACCCCTGCCCCCTCATCACCTCCATGTTCATTATTGAAGACCCACGTAACTGACAGCTACAGTCATCTCCTTGTTGCCATATGCATGTGCATTATATGATTATGTAAGCACAAAAGAGTGGAGGAGAAATCAGGAGCAAAATGGTAAATATTGCGATTCCAGGCAGGCCACGGCTATGCTATAAGTCTACAACTGTGGTCTAACAGTATAGATTTGAGGGAGGTGCCCTCTTATTTTTTCTGAAAGCATTTTTTCTCTTTAAAAACCTGTTTTAAACCAAAGGTTTAGTTTCTCCAAATGGACTTCTAGTTTCAAAGCAGAATGATCTTATTTATAACAAACTTACTATTGTAGCCTTTGCATTTTTAAAAAGAATTTGCTCTAGAAGTCTGGGCTCCTCTAGGCTATTTAACAAAAGTGAAAATTATAGCGTTAAGAAAATGTAAGGTGTGAGAAGGCTACCCACAGGCAAGCTGGCATGTGTTATATTTCAAATAAACAAACCATAGCTGACCTTAAAAATAACTTGTAAACATCAAGTTGACTTAAAGTACAACCATTACCTCTTTAGGTTTCTGAAGACAAAAATTACTTATAACTGGTGACAAATGGCTCATGCAGTGTCTAGAACACAAAAGGTATAACTACTCAACTCATATGACCAAGAAACCTTTCTGGGGTAGTTATGTACAATGTACTGTGTACAGGGTCCACATTGTTGCCACAGTTGCAAGACATTTTACAGTTTAGAAAAAGCATAGCTGGTTGCAGTTAAAGGTAATGGTTGTAAAGTACAATTGGGAAAGAAGGCCTCATTAGAAATGTGCTACAGTGCTTTACCCACTTCCGGACCAGCCTGCAGACACCGTACCAGAGGTAGGCTCTCTTGTACAAGCATTTGGAGTGGCTTTATTTGCTTGTAAAAGCAGGAGAGGGACACAATCTCCCATCCCACCAGCCACAATCGGCTTTGATCGGCTCTCCTTTATTGTAAACTGGAAGCAATGACCTGACATCACTTCTGGTTTACTTGGAAACTTCAGCGCCATTTTTAAAAATCTGAATATTCAAAAACCCAGAATCTTGGTGTTTAGAATGCTTTCAAGTGCATAGAATGCTTTCAAGTGCAGAGGAGGGATTCAGGGTTTTATAGACCACAGATACCTAAATAAAATACCTGCCAGATGTATTGCTGTCAAGAGGGGATGTTTACATTCCTTGTGACAGAAACAGCGATAAAAAAATGATGCTTCACTGTTCCTGGATTCACAGCAGTATTGTTCATGTAGACTGTTCTGGCTTGCACTAGAATAGTAAAACATTGCAGGAAAGCCTTGCCAATCATAATGGATTCACAATCCTGTTGCTCGTCAATAACTGCCCACTGCTTTCTGGATTGACCATGCTGGCTCTGTTGCTGATACCGTCCCATTGTGAGATGTGGGGCCAGAGGGAGCATATGAGACGAGATGGATTTGGCTCAGTCAGGTTAAGGCAGTGATGGAGAACCTTTTTGAGCCCGAGTGCCCAAAACTGCAACACAAACCAACTTTTTTATTTCAAAGTGCCAACACTGCAATTAACCACTTGCCTACCTGGACGCATTGACAGACGGCACTGATCGGTGGCACTGCTGGGCATCATTGACGGGCGGCACTGCTGGGCAGCGCTGACGGGCGGCACTGCTGGGCAGCGCTGACGGGCGGCACTGCTGGGCAGCGCTGACGGGCGGCACTGCTGGGCAGCGCTGACGGGCGGCACTGCTGGGCAGCGCTGACGGGCGGCACTGCTGGGCAGCGCTGACGGGCGGCACTGCTGGGCAGCGCTGACGGGCGGCACTGCTGGGCAGCGCTGACGGGCGGCACTGCTGGGCAGCGCTGACGGGCGGCACTGCTGGGCAGCGCTGACGGGCGGCACTGCTGGGCAGCGCTGACGGGCGGCACTGCTGGGCAGCGCTGACGGGCGGCACTGCTGGGCAGCGCTGACGGGCGGCACTGCCTCTAGGCTATTTAACAAAAGTGAAAATTATAGCGTTAAGAAAATGTAAGGTGTGAGAAGGCTACCCACAGGCAAGCTGGCATGTGTTATATTTCAAATAAACAAACCATAGCTGACCTTAAAAATAACTTGTAAACATCAAGTTGACTTAAAGTACAACCATTACCTCTTTAGGTTTCTGAAGACAAAAATTACTTATAACTGGTGACAAATGGCTCATGCAGTGTCTAGAACACAAAAGGTATAACTACTCAACTCATATGACCAAGAAACCTTTCTGGGGTAGTTATGTACAATGTACTGTGTACAGGGTCCACATTGTTGCCACAGTTGCAAGACATTTTACAGTTTAGAAAAAGCATAGCTGGTTGCAGTTAAAGGTAATGGTTGTAAAGTACAATTGGGAAAGAAGGCCTCATTAGAAATGTGCTACAGTGCTTTACCCACTTCCGGACCAGCCTGCAGACACCGTACCAGAGGTAGGCTCTCTTGTACAAGCATTTGGAGTGGCTTTATTTGCTTGTAAAAGCAGGAGAGGGACACAATCTCCCATCCCACCAGCCACAATCGGCTTTGATCGGCTCTCCTTTATTGTAAACTGGAAGCAATGACCTGACATCACTTCTGGTTTACTTGGAAACTTCAGCGCCATTTTTAAAAATCTGAATATTCAAAAACCCAGAATCTTGGTGTTTAGAATGCTTTCAAGTGCATAGAATGCTTTCAAGTGCAGAGGAGGGATTCAGGGTTTTATAGACCACAGATACCTAAATAAAATACCTGCCAGATGTATTGCTGTCAAGAGGGGATGTTTACATTCCTTGTGACAGAAACAGCGATAAAAAAATGATGCTTCACTGTTCCTGGATTCACAGCAGTATTGTTCATGTAGACTGTTCTGGCTTGCACTAGAATAGTAAAACATTGCAGGAAAGCCTTGCCAATCATAATGGATTCACAATCCTGTTGCTCGTCAATAACTGCCCACTGCTTTCTGGATTGACCATGCTGGCTCTGTTGCTGATACCGTCCCATTGTGAGATGTGGGGCCAGAGGGAGCATATGAGACGAGATGGATTTGGCTCAGTCAGGTTAAGGCAGTGATGGAGAACCTTTTTGAGCCCGAGTGCCCAAAACTGCAACACAAACCAACTTTTTTATTTCAAAGTGCCAACACTGCAATTAACCACTTGCCTACCTGGACGCATTGACAGACGGCACTGATCGGTGGCACTGCTGGGCAGCGCTGACGGGCGGCACTGCTGGGCAGCGCTGACGGGCGGCACTGCTGGGCAGCGCTGACGGGCGGCACTGCTGGGCAGCGCTGACGGGCGGCACTGCTGGGCAGCGCTGACGGGCGGCACTGCTGGGCAGCGCTGACGGGCGGCACTGCTGGGCAGCGCTGACGGGCGGCACTGCTGGGCAGCGCTGACGGGCGGCACTGCTGGGCAGCGCTGACGGGCGGCACTGCTGGGCAGCGCTGACGGGCGGCACTGCTGGGCAGCGCTGACGGGCGGCACTGCTGGGCAGCGCTGACGGGCGGCACTGCTGGGCAGCGCTGACGGGCGGCACTGCTGGGCAGCGCTGACGGGCGGCACTGCTGGGCAGCGCTGACGGGCGGCACTGCTGGGCAGCGCTGACGGGCGGCACTGCTGGGCAGCGCTGACGGGCGGCACTGCTGGGCAGCGCTGACAGGCGGCACTGCTGGGCAGCACTGACAGGCGGCACTGCTGGGCAGCACTGACAGGCGGCACTGCTGGGCAGCACTGACAGGCGGCACTGCTGGGCAGCACTGACAGGTGGCACTGCTGGGCAGCACTGACAGGCGGCACTGCTGGGCACTGATGGATGGGACTGCTGGGCAGCACTGATGGGCGATACTGATGGGCAGCACTGATGGGCGACACTGCTGGGCACTGATGGATGACACTGCAAGCAATCTCACCTCTGGCAGCGTCGGTGTGGCTTCCAACCCAGCAGCTCAATCCCATCCACGCTGAACACGTTGCCCCTGGCCCCGGAGCAGTGTGGGAGCCTCTTCCTCTCTTCCGCGCCCATCCCCGGGTACATCACCCCTGGTGCCAGAGCCGCATTGGAGCAGTTTCCTCTCATCCACACCCACCCTGGCCCCAGAGACATGTGGGAAATGTAGTTTGATGGGGATCCAGTGTGGACGAGATCTGGATGGCCGGTCCATGCGCGCTCATCATCCTCTTCTTCCTGGCGTGCCCACTGAGATGGCTCTGCGTGCCAGCTCTGGCACGCGTGCCATAGGTTCGCCATCACTGGGTTAAGGTAAAGGAGTTGCTTATTTCGGAGGTTTGTGCACCACATCGTAACAGATTTGGCTTTTTGTAGACTGTCAAACACAAGTCTTAAATATACTTTAAAATACATGGGCTGGTAATGGTCTAGAAAGTATAAAAATCAAGATAGGTATAGAATTGTTGCAATTAATCACTGACTTTATGCCAAACATTTATGGTGGCTACATGATTTTATTTTTCTATTCAGTCAAATTTGCAAAAAAAAAAAAAAAATAGGATGAATAGACATGACTTTAATTCCAATCGGTTTATACTCTATTTTAATCGGATTTGATTAAACAGTCAATCTGTCAGAGCAGAATATTGATCTGTCGGCAGCACTGAGATACTTTGTTCATCAATACAATCGATGCATGTTGGAATACAATGTTCATGTATTTTGTGCAACTACCACAGGATACAGTATAAATTCTCCAACCAGTAGATGGCAGTGTAACTTTGTAGTTGCATCTATAGTTAAACTTTTCTCTAGAAAAAAGTACCTGTTTTTACTTGTAGAGCAGCAGCAGATAAACACATGTAGACTAAGAATACAAAAGGGATAACAGGCGCATAGTGTGGCAGTCCATGTATGTTTGATGAGTTCCAAATGGGCAGGGGTAAGGGTAGTCCAGTAGATACTAAGAGCAAGCTGCATAAGAGCGAAGCATAACTGCAGAAGGGAAAGAAACAACTCAAGATGCTGCCGCCGATTGCTTCCACACAGTGCCAGCTTCTTCACGCCCCCGACATGAGGTCTCCCGGGCTCCGCTTGCCCATCTGCGGGCTTGGCTCGCCGTCGGCTAGAGGGGAGGGAGAAGAGAGGACAAGTCCGCTCCCCTCCCCTTCTTGTGCTGACCTGGAAGTGATGTCACTTCTGGGTCCCCATTGAGAGATTGTAATGCAATCCCTCCGGAAAGAGCAATCCCCAGTGCAGCAGAGGGGAGACATCCAGGGTCTTTTAGACCTTTGATGTCTCAGAGAACCAGTCATAAAAAAAAAAAAAATCACAAAGCACATACCATCCCTACGCCAAAAAAATATTGAGGCCCCCACATATACACGTAAACTTAAAAGCACACGCTGGAGTGCCTACGCATGACACCGTTGATTGCGATACACGTTACATATTGCCACGCACGCCAGAATGATAGCAATATTTCTAGCAAAAGACCACCTCCGTAACGCTAAACTGGTGACCTATAAGGAGCTTTAAAAGTGTCGACCTATAGAAAATATATAGGGTACTGAAGTTCGTCACCATTTCACAAGCACGCACAAATTTAAGGTTTGACAAGTTTGATATCCATTTACTCACTGCTACCTCATCTTTTAGATTTTACAAAAATAAGGCAATTTATTGCTTTTTTGTGTCCTAAAATTACCTTGTATTTTTTACTGACATTTTGGACAGGGTGAGTGAAACTCAGTTTTAAGTCGCCATAAAGCCTCATTTTTAAAAGCCCCAGACATTCCTAAAATCACCTCCGATTTAAATACGGTTTTGGTTAAAAAAAAATTTTTTAATCTGGACAAGAAGATTGTCATGAGGGACAAGTAGATTGGGGTCCCAATTTAGTCCCTGGACAAGTAGTCCACACCCCTGCTTTGGCTCAAGTAAGCAACACATTTGGCAAAATGCAGTGTATTGAACATGTGATAACAAGCAATTCTCAGAAATCATGGCATAATATTTCAAACTAATGTACCATACAACCCAGAGCAAAACAGGGTTGCAGAAAGAATGAACCGCACTCAATGAAGAATGAAGTGGAAGAACCATGCTGTTTGATGCAGATATGCTAACCACAAAAATGCGGGGAGGCAATTTTGCCCATATCTCCAAAATAGACTGAGAAAACTATGAACTGTGGAATGGAAAAGACCATATAAAATTTTTTGGAAGCAAAGCCTACGTGCACCTCTCAAAGGAAACTGCGCAAAGGAAGGTGTACTTGTGGGGTACAGTGAATCTTAAAAGTTTAAAAAATTCTACACCAAGACACAAACTTAATCATCAGAAGTGTAATTGTCGAAACTTCAGGGCAGGGTGGATAAAAATCAATGATTTTTTAAAAAAAAATGAAAAATCAGATTTTTTTTTGATTTAAATCGGATTTTTTTGATTTAAATCGGATTTTTTTTTATTTAAATCGGATTTTTTTTAAATAAAATGCTTTTTGGAGGAAAATATATTACCATCCAAAGGTTATTCCATCATGAAATAAAGATTAGTTTTTTAATTATGTAGAATAAGGCTGTATATGTTTAATTTTTTTGGTAAATAAATTCCATGAATCCATTCACAATGTCCTGCTCTTCCAGAGGTTTTTGTAAGATTATTGGGCAGTTTCTCTGCCTACAAGATATTATCACAGATGCTTGGTTTACTTTTGCAGTTCTCAAAACTGAATTTGACTCAGCGGAGATCACATGCCTCTTCTTCACAGCAAAAATGTTATAACATGAACAGAGTTAAGAAAAAGACCTTAATCCTAACTTCTACAAACCTATGAATACAGAATCAACCCCTTCAGTGCTAAGTTTCAAGAAGTTCAGTGAATAGAAACAATATTTTTCTGATTGTTTGGAGTGGAATAGATCTCCACAAGAAGAAAATGAAACTAAGTGAGGAGGAAGGGGCTGACAGTCTGTTTCTTAAAATATATATTATTTTGTTTAGCCAAATTAGTTAAACATGGATGTTTAAGCAAATACCATATGCTGGAATGTTATTGTTTCAGTTGAATAAATCTATTTAATTATTAAGGTAATGATTATTTTTCTCCTTCCTAAGTACAACAGAAAAGTTGTCCAAATATGAATGATTAACCTATTAAACTGGGGATAAAAAAACTAATATGAAAAGTTGTTATTCTAAAAATCTTCATCTACTTGCATATTAAAGTTATACCAGCAAGAATTAGTCTTTATGTAGAAAACTAGGATTTAAATCAAACCTTACTGATTAGTGATTTAAATCAAATCCACCCTGCTTCAGTGTGATCAAAATTTCATGACCACAAACGCTTCAAACTGAGGGAAATTCCACTTCAGTGTCACATGAAGATAAGCAAAGTGACAAACAGAAATGAAGGCAGACAATCCAAATATTGTAATAGAAAAAACCAGGCCACAAGAGGCTTCAATCAGGAAATCTACCAGAAGCAATAAAGGCATCCCAACCAAATATGCTGGACATAGAGAAGTGAAGGAAAGATGACCTCCACTCATCTCTAAGCCCTTAGAGGACTGGAGCAACTTTACTACGTCACTTCCAGAGCCTTGTAAACAAAATGTATTTCTTTTTTTTAAAGCACTAGATCAATGCTTTTGTTGATCTAATGCATTACATTGTACAGGAGAGATGTGGGGTCTTATTAACCCCATATCTCTTCATAAAGAGAACCTGTCACTGCTTATTTTTAATCTAAGGGATGCATGCATTGTGATAGGCCTAAAAGTGGTTAAAACTTTTTTTTAAAGGGACAGTAAAAAAAATATATAATAAAAAAAAGTTTAAAGTGCCCCCATCTCCACGTGGTAGTGTAGTGGTGAACGCATACGTAGGCCACGCCCACATATGTAAACTGTGTTCAAACCACACATGTGCGGTATCACCACAAACAACAGAGCAATAATTCAAACACTAGACCTCTAACTTTAAACTGGTAACATCTAGAAATGTTTAAAGCGTCACCCATGGAGATTTTTAAGTACCGTAGTTTGACGTCATTCCATGAGCTGGTATCTATTTACTCGCCATAACATTTAATATTTTACAAAAAAATTGGGGTATATTGGGGGTTTTTTTAATCACAAATGTTTTTCCAAAAAAATTGCGTTTGAAAAAAATTTTATTTTTTAAAAACTGTCCATTTCGTTTTTCGGCCAAGCTCATCCTAAATTTTCGGTTTGGGTACAAGAATTTTCATTTCTGTGCGCCACTAATTTATAGAACCCAGATGGGACTAATTGATGAGTGGGGGTGTTGGAATACATTGTTAAGGTATTTTGTGCACCTACCACCACAGGATACAGTATAGATATATTCTTCAACCAGTAGATTGCAGTGTTTACAAGTCTGTAGCTGCATCTATGGTTAAACTATCTTCTCTATAAGTTTCTATTTCCTGTATGCAGAGAAGCAGCATATAAGCATGTTGACTGTGCACGGTTCTGTAGGGTTATATACAGAATCTCTAACAAGGTGAGAATACATCGTAGAAACATGTGATCAATAACTGATAGCAACTTCACCACTTGACCTCCGGAAGGTTTTACCCCCTTCATGACCAGGGTATTTTTTTGCTATTCAGCACTGTGCTACTTTAGCTGGCAATTGCTTGGACATGCAACACTGTACCCAAAAAAAGTTTATACAATTTTTTCACACAAAGCTTTTTTGGTGGTATTGATCACTAGATTTTTTTTTGCTAAACAAAGAAAAAACAAATTCTAAAAAAAAAAAAAAAAAGTGTTTGAAATAAAATTTTGCAAACAAATCTTTCTTCATACATTTAGGCCAAAATGCATTTTATTACATCTCTTTTGTAAAAAATAACCCAAATCAGTGTATAGTCTGCAAAAGTTAGTCTTTAAACTATAATATATATCTGAAAATGTATCAATTTTGATGTCCTGAAGGTTTATTTTGGTTCTTTAGGTTAGAACAGTACAAATACCCCCAAATAACCATGTTTTGCAATGTAGACTGTCCATTACCTTATTTAGTAAGAGGCCTGTATTAGTATTTAGTAAGAAGCATGGCAAATTTTTCAAAGTTATAATTTGGTCACAATTTTCTGGAAAATGAATTAAAGTTAGTTTTTTCTGTCACTTTTTGTACATACGGTCACCAGAGCGGTACAGGGTCATATGACTGGTGTGGCGGTGATCAGGAATACAGACTGGTGACAGTATGTAAAAACATTAACAGTTTATACTTTCAGAATTTTTTCGTTGTCACCATGGATTTTTTTTTTTACACCGATTGCTTGTTAGTGATTACTGTAACAGCAATTATTTGAACGGTCATAAATGGCTCTCCTGACTCCTTGATTATTGAGAAGCTGTGATTGGCCCACCGGTATCACATGGTATACAGTGGTGTGACCCAGGTACCATGTGATGACTGGTGCAGGGTTGTAGTATTTTTTTGCCTTTAGCCCTGCTGCGGTTAAACAGCAGGGCTCATCTGTCAGGTGGAAGCATTGGGGCAGCAGCGCTGCCGCCCGATTACTTCCACACAGCCCCCAGTGCCAGCTGCTGCCCACCTGCGGACTTGGTACTGGTTCAGTGGGCGTCGGCGGTATGCTAGGATGCGGTATAGAGGAGAGGAGAGCAGAGCAGATATGTCCACTCCTCTCTCCTTGTTCTAACCCGAAAGTGATGTCATTTCCAGGTCCCCGTTGACAGATAACCAGCCATTGAGGCCAGAAATGAATGTAATGCAGTGCGATGTGCACAGCATTATATTCAGTGGAGCACAAGGGAGACATGCATGATCTTTTAGACCCCGGAGGTCTCCAAAAAGAACCTGTCACCAAAAAATCATAGGGGACTTTTTGTCCCCTTAAGAAAAAAATGGTTTTCCTTTTTATTTTCAAAAAATGTATGTTACACCCAAGCATATAACCCCCCCAAATTTTTCAAAGCCCCCCACATATGTACACATGTACAAACATAAAAGCAGATGCTGGGGTGCCCACGCATGAAAACGACGATTGCGATACACGTTACATATTGCTGAGCACACCAGAATGAGAGCAATAATTCTAACACCAGCGCTCCTCTGTAACGCTAAACTGAAGACATAGAAGGGGATTTAAACGAGTCACCTGTAGAAAATATAGGGTACTAAAGTTTGTTGCCGTTTTAAGAGCGCACGCAAATTTAAGGTTTGACATGTTGGATATCTATTTACTCAATGCAACCTTGTCTTGTACTTTACAAAAAAAAATTGGATAATTTATTGCTTTCTGTGCCCTAAAATTAAAAGTGTATATTTTACTGAAATTTTGCATTCCCTACACCTTTGCGATAATATTGTGACATAAAAATTTGGAACTACCACTATTTTATTCTCTAGGATCACTGATTTCAGAAAATATATCATGTTTTGGAGTTGTCTTCAGGCCTTAAATGATTTTTTTTAAACTTGTGCAAAAATGGCTCTGGCAGTGAAGGGGATAAAGGATAAGCCTGACACTCCCCTTTCCTGACAAGCACCCTATTGGTGCTCAATACACTGCAAGGTCTATACCCTCCCTGCTAGTCTGCTGGAAACAGGCAAGGAAGGGAGGAGGAGATATACAGCGCAATGTTAAAAATATTAAATGTTTAAGTTGCCATAACGCCCCTTTTGTATTTAAAAGCCCTAGACATTACTTAAAGCAGATTTAAATACGGTTCTGGTTAAAAAACATTTTTCTATCAGATCAAGTAGATTGTCATGAGGGACAAGTAGAATGGGACACAGATTTAGTCCCTTGACAAGCAGTTTTTCAAAACTTTCCACACCCCTGTGGTGACCAATCAGATCACAGTAGTCAATGTCATGAATTGATTCCTTTCATGGCTCTCGTTTCCTAGGCAATATGATCGAACAGTGATCACATGGTTTCTGAGCCGCTCACTGCAGCCCAATTGAGAGCACTGTAATCCGCTGTGTCCAGTGGACCACAACATGCTGGTACATCACGGTGCCTGGATAAGCCACTGTTACTGTTGGCCGGCCAGCAAGCAGTTAACTAGCAATCAAAATCTACTTTCATATGCGTGGCATATCAATTGAATTTTAGATTATTCCTGTTAAAGATCGATGGGAAAAATATATTGATCATTTATCTAAACATGTATTGCCACCATTAGAGCCATAGAAAAATTATGGTACAAAGGAAGGATCCCATTGATTGTTGTCTTCTAACCACAAGTGGTAGGAGGAAACAAAGGTAGACGAAGATTTCCATTTCTTCCACTGATTTTGTGTTCAACCTTAACCTCCTTGGCGGTATGATTCCTTCTGATTTTTTGTGCTGAAAGCGGTACCATTTTTTCGCATGGAAATAGTTTTTTATTGTAGGCTGTAATTTTTAGGAAAATTTCCCCACAAATCATTATCACTCAATTCTGTAAGTGGTTCTGATTTACCATCGCTGTTCTCTAGCCGGTCTAAAACCGCTTTTGACGTAAAGGGACGCTTTTTGGACGCCATGGACTTTTCTAAGTTTCCAGGCAGAAAGAACAGACAAAATGCAGGCAGGGCACAGGGCAAAGCACTAGGGACAATATGTATGTGAAATGGGATGAAACAGCAATGTTTTACTATTTAAAATTGAAAAAAAAAAAATGACATTTTTTAAATTTTTTAAATTTCCCGCCGCCGGAAGCGCCCGTACGTCCCGACGTCACGGGGACCGGAACACAGAAGCCGGATGCCGGCATCGGCCGGAGGAGATGGCCGGGGACGCTGCAGGGGACACATCGTGGGAACGAAGGACAAGGTAAGTGCTGCAGGGACCCCCAGAGCAGCGCCGCATGGTAAGCCCGAGTGTAGCTCGGGGTTACCGCTTGTGGTATAGAAATTCTACCCCGAGCTACACTCGGGAAAACCGCCAGGGAGGTTAATAGGTCTGTATATAGACTCCTGCAATAGATGACCAAGTCATTTGTAGTCTAGTGGTATTTCTCTAAGGCACATTATAAACATTAATGCAGTGCTGTGAAAGGCACCCAAATGTACCTTCAACACATTTTTTTTTTGTGAAATTTTTTCGAGGATTAAAACCTGTGTTCGTACAGCTGTGTTTCCATAGCGTAACAGGTGGGTCAAGCCACATGAACCACCCCCTCATTCATGCTGTAGAGGCCAGAGGACCTGTGTGAATGGGGCACTTGACTTTTTTCCTCAGGCCATTCATTTCAATGGGCTGCCTAACGTGTAGGAACATGAAAAAATACTGTAGGCATAATATTTTAAAAGTGTGTTGCACCTAACCACACATTAGTGTGGTGCCATGCGTTTTGGTGGCTGTGAATGCATCTGTGTTTACGGTACCAGCACACATCTTTAAAGGGCATTGCTTTTCTTTTGCTGTGCAGGAAAATGCATGCTCTTGCATGCGTTTCTGCAACACATATGGTGTAAACAAGTTCCTTAAAGCCAGTTCACACTATAAAAACGCAGTCTAGATGTGTTCAATGCATTTTTACATGTTTTTAGCGTATTTAACCACTTGAGCCCCAGAGGATTTACCCCCCTTAATGACCAGGCCTTTTTTTGCTGTTTGGCGCTGCACTAATTCAAATGATAATTGCGCGGTCATGCAATGCTGTACCCAAACAAAATTTACGTCCTTTTTTTCACACAAATAGAGCTTTCTTTTGGTGGTATTTTATCACCTGTGCGCTTTTTATTTTTTGCGCTATAAACAAAAAAAAAAAACACGAAAATTAAAAAAAAAAAAGATATATTTTCTACTTTCAGCTATAAAAAATATATCGTAAACTCAAAGTTAGTCATAAATTTAAGCCAAAATGTATTCTGCTATATGTTTTTGGTAAAAAAAATCCCGTGCATTAGCGGGCAAACTGGCGCTATATGGGAGGGGCGCTAACAATATCGGAAGTCACCAGTGACACTAATACAGTGATCAGTAAAAATCTGTTCACTGTAATCAATGACACTGGTGACAGGGCAGTGAAGGGGTTAACGGGGGGGGGCGATCAAGGGGTTAAATGGGATTACTGGTGTACTGGCGGGCAAACTGCCACTATCTGGGAGGGGCGCTAACACTATCGGAACTCGCCAGCGACACTGATACAGTGATCAGTAAAAATCGATTCACTGATCAGTGACACTGGTGACAGGGCAGTCAAGGGGTTAACTGGGGGGGGCGATCAGGGGGTTAAATGTGTCCTAGGTGTGTTCTAACTGTGGGTATGTGCTGTTTTACTCACTTTTTGTATGTCTTCTTCTCTGTCTGGAACGGAATGTGTCCAGGCAAAGAATGACATCATATCGTGTTCTGTGTAAATGTCAACACAGGACAGGATAGGGACCGATCTGATTTCAGCCAGACATCACTGGCTGAAATCGAATGATTGATCCCTCCGGGATCAAATGGTAAAACCCGTGGGTCGGCGGGAGCGTGCGCGCGCCCCCTGCCGGCGAAAACGTCGGGAGCGCGGAACCCATTTTAAAACGTGGTTTTGCTCCCCAGTGCCGCCCTGCACATGTATATATACAGTGGCAGGGCGGCAAGTGGTTAAGTTCATTTTTCCCATTTCTTCAAATTAGGGACATGTGCATTCCAGTGCGTTTGTGTGATGTATTTTACAGTGTTACAGTACAGTTCTGTGCAACCAGAACGCACTGGGACTGCAAGCACTGATGTGAACTATGACATTGACAAACATATAACCTACTTTCTGTGCATTTTAGATACAGAAAGAAAGCAATTGAAACATGTAGTGTGAACTGGTCCTGAGGGCTGGTTCACACTATAGAAACACATTCAAGATGTGTCCCAGATGCATTTTGCATGCATGTTTTTGACGCGTTATTGGCACGTTACGGTGTGTTTTTGATGCATTCCAGTGCTTTTTTATGCATTACAGTTCATTTTTCCCCTTCAATTTAAATAGGGATATGTGCATTCCAGTGCGTTTTTGGTGTTCCAGTACGTACAGATGAGTTTTACCTGTTTCCAGTACAGTTCTGTGCAGAAAAAATGCAGCATGTTCTTTTTTTTTCCTGCATCCAGAACGCACTGGAACTGCAAGCACTGATGTGAAGTATGACACTGACAACCATATTCCCTACTTATTGGATGTGCGACTGCGTTTTGGATGCAGAAAAAATGCAACTGAAACACATGTCGTGTGAACTGGCCCTAAAGGTTATTATAGGTCAGGGAATGGGACTGACCAGGAATTGTGAACGCAATCAGACAAGCAGTGAGATTCAATTAGGAATCTTATAATGCTGCTAGATTTGAGCTGCAGGTGATAGGAGATTGGACACATTAACTAGATCCATAAATTCTTAGAGTTGAGCAGTGATGTATAGATTTGCAGAGGGAACAAGTGATGACAGTGGGGGTTAAGTTGTATAAGGCTCCATGTACACGGGACACTTCTCAATGATGGAAACCGACTGCTGGAAAACGAAGATTAAAAAACGTCAGTTTAGCCACGTTTGCATACCGCGTTTAGAAGTGTTTGCATTTAGAAGCATTTTTTAAAGTACCTCAGGAGACCTTCCAAAACGCCCAGAATGCACTGAAAAACAGTAACAAATTAACTATTTCAGACATTTTGAGAGAAATAGCGAGCAGAAGCAGAAAGCAGTATTTGTTGAGATTAGCTGTCTTTATGGTGTTTGGATGTGTTCCAGCTTATTTCTGTGCAGAAATTATTGCAGCAGTGTCTAACATTTTCTTTCATACAAAACCTCAAAGTATGGTGTGCTAGGTCCATTTGAGTACTGCAAAAACACTTTGCATGCATTTTTCATGATGAAAAAAGGCTCTGGACAGCATCTGGAAATGGAAGAGGTAAAACAATTTTTCAAATGCAAAAGCCTATAAACGCGGTTAGCCACGTTTGCACGTTTTGCGTTTGAAACACTGAAAAAATCTACTGCTGAACTTAAGTTTTCTGCGTTCAAAAAAACTACTAAACTCAACTGCCTGTAAATGTAAACACTGATGCGTACATGGGACATTAGGGTGAGTTCAGTGGTTACTGAAAAAAATGCTGAACAGTTCCTAAACATGAGTTTATCAGCTGCAGTGTACATGAGCCCTAAAGAGAGGTTTGTAGCAGTGAATAGAAAGGGATCAGTCTGGGGGAGAGGAGAGAAACAAAGTTGCAATCAAATGTAAACAGAAGGAAACTTGAAAGTGTCAAACCTGTGGAGCAGAAGCACAGCTAACATTCACAACACTGAGCCGCTGTGTGATAGAATGACAGGAGGCTAACAATGGAATTTAGCAGCTGCAGATGGGCTTGTCAGCTACCCGGCCCCCCCCCCCCTCTGCAGCTGGTTTTGTAGCAATCAATGCACAGTAACCAAGGAATGGAAGGTAAAGTGGACTGTGTCCAGTACTGTAGCCGAAGAAATAGAATTTACAGGCAAGTCAAAATTCCTCATTTTAAAGCTAAACTCTACAAATTCAGCTATTTTATAAAATGTGCTGGCATACTAGTAGTGCACCGAAATGAAAATTCTGGTGCCGAAACCGAAAATTCAAAATGCACTTGGCCAAAAACCGAAAAACCCAGTTTTTAAAAATGAATATATATTTTTTGAGAAAAAAATACACCAATTAAAAAAAAAAAAATAAAAAAACATAACTTAATTTTTTGCACACTCATGGAATGGCGTGAAACTGCAGTACTTAAAACATTTCCATGGGTGATGCTTTAAAAATTTCTACAGGTTAGCAGTGTAAAGTTACAGAGGAGGTCTAGTGCGAGAATTATTGCTTTTGCTCAGACGTTCATGGCGATACCTCACGTGTGTAGTTTGAACACCATTTACATATGTGGGCATGGCCTAAGTATGCTTTCACCACTACGTGCAAGCACGGGGGGACGGAGGTACTTTAAACTCAATAAGACCCTACATCTCTCCTCTGCAATGTAAAGCATTGGATCAAAAAAAGCATTGATCTAGTGTTAAAAATTAAAAAATGGCCAGAACCGGAAGTGACATCGCTCCGGTCCTCCCAGCGGCATAGAGATGAGTGGAGGCCATCTTTCCTTCACTCATCTCTATGACCAGCGCGGGGATTGTTCGATGGTTTCTCAGGTAAGGCTGAGAACTACCGAGCAGCGGCTGGTGGCAGCAAGGTTTTTTTCGGCACCTGTATCGGTGCTTTTTCTTCATTACGGCCGACAGCCGAAAGGGGTGTTTTCAGCCGAAACTTTTCGTTCACAGAAATTTCGGTGCATCCCTGTGGCATACTATGAGTTAAAGTGATATAAAGGCAACAGTAAAAATGTGTTGTGGTTTTGCACAGGGCAGCACTGATCCTTCTCTTCAGGTCCCTGCCAGCAGTCATGGCCCCTCCCTCCTGCACCAAAGCAGGCTCGTTTCCCAAGTCACTGCTCTGCGTGTCCATTCACACAAAGCCATGGCTTAACCCTGCCTCCTCTGCCCTCATTGGCTCACTAGCTGTGATTGACAGCCAATGGCTCCCACTACTGCCTCAGCCAAAATAGAAGAGTTCCCCAGAAAGCCAAGACTCCTGCACATCGCTGGATCACGATGGGGCTCAGGTAAGCATCAATGTGACTGGGGGCGCTGTTGCACACTTTTTTACCTTCATGGATAGAATGCATGAAGGTGCCTTTACAACCACCTTAAATCCAACAAGCTGCTTACCACCTGACATTATCTTGCCACTAAAATGCTGACTGATCTAACCAGACCACTCACTGACTTCGAATGCTTGCTGTTCCAGTCTGCCAAGCTGGAGCACCCCTTGGCTTGCAAATATCCAGTCTTGCTGAAGGCCTCCCTACCACATGCCCAGTTTAGTGCCAAATGAGAGCAGGAACGCAATACCCCTCCTCAGTGAATACTGATTGGGACAAAACATTGACTTCCATATCTTCTAGAGCACAGGAATGTAACTATAAAATCCTCTCCAGGTGGTATTGTTGCCCTACTACACTGCACAAAATCAACCTGTCAATTCCAACCACCTGTTGGGAGAGGTTTGCAGGCCCCAAGCACCATGACTCATATTTGGTGCACTTGTCTGCTCAGACTTGTCTGCTCTTGACTGCATGTACTGTGATCGCCAAAGCATGGCATAAACCATAGCCCCTGTCCTTTATGTAGTGGGCCTGTGAGATAGACTATTTGTCATCTAGAAAATCTGATCTCCAGGGAAACCGTTAAATCTGACTATTACGTTCTGAACTGGTTGGTCTAGTATCACTTTCGACATTCACCTAAATTTGCCTCTTACCTCTGATCTGTCATATTACTGATCCTCCTTTCTTGGTTACCCACCTTCATTGCTCATCATGGTGCTTGGGTCACTTTTTTGCCTTCTCTTATCCCCCTTCTCTCTCAACTCTCACTTTGTTTAACATTGTTTTTCTTTCCTACCCATGTTTTCTGTCTACTATACAATATTAAGAATTCCACAGGCTAGTCTGGTTAAAATCATTCTTGTGCGCCTGAGAAAGATTTTCCTCTCTGCTCGCTCAATAGGATAGTTATACCCCTTTTTCATCTACCTAATGGGGAATTACCATGTTGTATTTTGATATACTATATACACCAGCATGTATAACCTTTTACTGACAGTGTATTGTAACAAATACGGATCTAAGACTTAGCGTTATGATCCTTCTATTTTTTTTAAGTGTACTTGTGACAGAAAAAAGTCCAATAAATGGAGATTAAAAATAAAAGCCTAAGCTCATTACATGTGTTTACAATGGTCAAGCATTTTTTCCTGCCAGAACACCACTGCCAGGAGGAAAGGAGAGCTCAAAAACACTCAGTATGCAGGAGGCCTTAGGCCCTATTCACAATAGGGCGTTTTGAATCACGGGCAAAATCACAATTCAGTCTTCAATTTAAAAACGCTCTGCTAGAATGGCAAATCGTAGAACCACGTGCTCAAGTGCCATTCATTAATAGCCCCCCAAGATGCAGTGCGGTTCTGCCACGATTGTCGTGCAATAAATCTCAGTGCAATTGTTGCAAACTGCTTTGCACAACAAATCTCCCAAAAGTTCCTGCTTGGGTGCCTCTATAGCAAGATGCTTGCTCTGGGGGCACTAGGCAGGAGGGAGAGGCCAGGAGCGCCAGCGGGGGGACCTGAGCAGAGGAGGATCGGGGCTACTCTGTGCAAAACCACATTACAGAGCAGGCAAGTATAACGTTTGTTTTTTTGTTTTATTCTTTTTTTAAAGATGCCTTTAATATCACTTTAAAATGCACTGGTCCAGGGGGGCGTAACCAGCTTTGCATGCAGTAGGACATGTGCTTAGTGAGCTCTGCGTCCTGTTAATTATCCTGTTTGGCACCTTGTTCTCTGGCTACAAAGGCATCTAGGGTCCCTACGGTGTGCTCCAACCCCCCTGTCACTTGGTGCCCGAATTATCCTGATCTGAGATGGCCAACAGGAGGAAAAACTCTGGCCTTGCCAGAGTCAGCTGGAAAAGATGGCAGTAACCCGATCCGTGCATCCAAGGAGAAGCAGAGGGAGGCTGCTCAAAAGTCCTTTGCCAGGCCGCTCACCAGGAAAACTTCCCAGAAACTACTTTTGGACTCCGCTACTGATCCGGACTTAGAATGTACAGGCTGATCCCTCTTGCACTGGCAGACCTAGAGATCCCAATCCTGCAGTTCCGCAGTGATTATCCCCCCATCCCAGTCTCATGGGACACAGCCTGCTGTTTCCATTGCAGATCATCCTGAACCCACCCTTAGAGATTCTCTCCGCTATCACTACATGCACCTCATCTGTAGCGGTTCTTACTGGGGAGGTGAAGAGGATGAGGATGGAACAGACCCTGGTGCGTCAAGATATGCAGAAAATGAGGGATCGCACAGCGGCCTTGGAGGGGAGTGTGAATACCCTGGAAGATGATTGGCAACCATTACATAGACATGTGCGATATGTGCAATTCGATCGCTTCTAATGCCTCTAGATTGGAAGATTTGGAAAATCGGTAACGCCGCAACAATGTGCACGCAGTGGGTATCCCTGAGCATGCTGAGGGTAAAAATCCTGTAGCCTTTATTGAAGCTTGACTGACCTCTACCTTTGGCAGTGATGCATTCTCCCCCATGTTTGCAGTAGAACATGCAGAGTCCCAGCACGTGCTCCTCCGGTCGGCGCTGCTCCTCGAGCCTTTTTGTTCAGACTCTTCAATTGCCAGGATGGAGATTCTATTCTCTCCAGGGCCAGATTTTTCCATTGAAGTCCAAAAGCAACTTGGAAAATTCCTGGATGTCAAGAAACGTCTTCGGGCATTGGGCCTTCAATATGCCATGCTATATCCGGCTAAATTTCGCATGCTTGCGGATGACGCTTCTCACTTTTTTGATGATTTCAATGCAACCTTATAGTTGGATGGAGTGGAACATTGCCTGGCAAACTCCCCTGGAACCTGACCTTGGGGACCTGGTTGATCTTTAGTGCCTTAAACACAGCTTAGCAGAACAGCAGGGTATTGCTCTCACATTTCCTTGTTTTTGTATCTGTTTTTTTTCCCGCTTAAGTTGGGGCTCCTACCCTCTTAGGCTTTCCTTACATTTACCTGTTGTGTGCTTGTCCACGAGACATTGTGCAAACCCCAACCTGTTTTTGGTCCTGAGAGGACCTTTTGGCCTCCTGCCAGTGTCTCGGTTATTATGGCTTTGCTGGTCTACATATTGATGATAATTTCAGTATTCTCCATTGTTTTGTTTATGGTTCACCTGGAATGTCTGCTTAGTGGAGTGCATGTTGCTGAGTTTATCTTCCCTGCTTCCTGCGGCTGTCCTCCTTCGCACCCAGACCAATGTGATCTGGGCCCCTCCTACTGCCTACCCGCTCATTGTTCCCCTCGGGGGGCATTATATCTGTCCACGATTGAGTTATCCTTCCCATTTGATACATATGTATTACGTCTGTCTCCCATAAAGAATTTATTTTTTTATCCTGGAATGTAAGGGGCCCGATAAAAAAAAAAAAAAAAAAGAAATGCACTGGGCATTTATAAGTAAATTTTTTAATGCAAATGCCAAACCTTAAACCTTTTCTGTCACACGAGAAGCCTAGCCAATATGTTCCCAATGTTTACATTCCTACATACTGACATTTCACAACACTCGAACCCAGCATCACAGGAGCAAGGACGCTTCCTGATTCAAAAGCTATGCTTCTGCTAAGCACTCTTCCCCTATCCCGGTGGTGAGCAGCCTGTGACTCTCCAGCTGTTCAACTACATTTCCCATAATACATTGCAAGACTGATGGTTACAATTATGATTCCAAGAGGCAGGGATATAATGGGACTTGGAGTTCTGCAACAGCTGGAGGGCCGCAGGTTGCCCACCCCTGCCCTATCCCATTCAAGTTGAGCTTAGCTGCTACTCGGATAGGGTGAGAAGGTGCACACTGCACATGCACAGCTTATGAATCATAAGTGTACTTCCTCCTGGGATGCTGGGGTGAGTGCCATGGAAGTCAGGACATAGGAATTTAAACATTGGAAATATTTCAGCCAGGCTTCATAAGCATCAAAAAACACTTACAATTATGGCATTTTAAATTATTGTAGCCCATTGTCTGCACGGCCCAGTTTATGTAAAAAGATCAACTAGCCTTTATGCCTACCACATCATATTCTATGAACTAAATACATGCATGTACATTTGTCACAATTTACTTACACTATCCCCTCTCTGCTGCAAAAATTTGAACTTACCAAGCTAAATATTAGCAATTTCTGAAAAAAAAAATCAACACTTCCAGGAGTGTCAAACTTCTGTGTCACTCCTAACTGCAAGACTATTTTGTCTGTGAAGAATGAGTAATGACTACTTACAAGAGCCACTAACTCAGACAAGATTGAGCCACCACGAAGACTTGCAGGAGACTCAAGGGTGTGGAAATATTTGAAAAAACTACTTGTCCAGGGACCAAATCGGTGCCCCAGTCTACTTGTCCCTCATGACAATCTACTAAAATTTGAACCAAAACCATAATTTAACTGAGGTGATTTTAGGACTATTTTAAAAACAAAAGGGGTTTTATGGTGACTTAAATGTGTAACATTTTTAACATTGCGCTGATTATCTCCTCCTGTGATGAGCACTGACTGGCTGCTCGTCAGGAGAGGGGAGAGTCAGGCTTATCCTTTAACCCTTTCACTGCCAGGGCCGTTTTTGCATTTTTTTGAACTAGTTTAAAAAAAATCATTTTAGGCCTGAAGATTACATTAAACCCCCGAACATATTTTCTGAAATCAGAGACCCTAGAGAATAAAATAGTGGTAGTTCCAATTTTTTATGTCCCATATTACCACAAAATTTCTGCAAAAATACTAGTTAATTCTATGGCACAAAAAAAAGCAATAGATTACCCTATTTTTTTGCAAAATATAAAAGATGAGGTTGCAGCAAGTAAATATTTATCAAACATGTCAAACCTTAAATTTGCATGCGCTTGTGAAATGGCGACGAACTTCAGTACCCTATATTTTCTGTAGGTGACCCTTTTAAATTTTAGTTTTTACTTACATTTTTTTTATCACATAGGAAACGATCATAACGTCACTTCCGGGTCAGGACAAGAAGGGGAGAGGGAGTGGACGTGTCCGCTCTCCTCCCTCCACACTCAGATGGACAAGCGGAGCCTGGGAGATAGCGGGCGGGGGAAGATTCACACGGGGGGGGGGGGGGCTGGCACTGTGTGGAAGCAATCAGTGACAGCGCTGCCGCCTGAATGCTCCCACCTGACAGGTGAGCCCTGCTGCTTACCCACAGCAGGGCTACAGGTAGAAAAACTAGGAGAGATCATTCAAGTGGCGTTCCCTGATGGGTTCAAAGGGAGGTTTTTGCAGCAGTGTGGAGAGAACCAAACTGATTTTCCAAAGGAGGGCAGGGAGCTGTAAGGGGCAGGGAGCTGTGAAGCCACATGTTATTGGAATAGAATGAACAGGGCCAAAACCTGTCTCTTAAAAGAATTTAGCGTGTTACTAAACTCAGGACCCTGCATTCATGATCTGCTCTCCTATAGTACATAGAACATGGAAGTGTAATTATTTTAGTAAATATAAACTGCTAAGTACCTTTTCTCAGCAGCAGATTAGACAGTCTTGTGACTTCTATCAGTGTCCAGCAAAACAGTGGTTAAAGTTTGTAGGAGTTTTCATTTTGCTCTAGGTGGATGCAGAACCCCTGAGCTCGGGACAGCACTGATTGGCCCTGTGCTGATCACATGTACTCTCCAAAGGAAAAAAAACTCTTAGCAATACACACCAAACTGAGTATGCGCACACCGACTCCACATGTGTTTTATCAGGAGATAAGAGGGGGGACACTGGAAGGAGGATCAGAGAAGTCAGGATCAAACAGCTTTTTTTTATACAATGCAGAGGATTAACCTTTTAGGTTCCACAGCAAGTATAACAAGCATGCTGTACTGCATATACAGACTGATTTTACGGTTTCTTTATTTTCTTATATAGCGCCGTCAATTTACGCAGCGCTTTAAATGTATATGTATGATACGTTCACATCAGTCCCTAACTCTCAAGGAGCGTACAATCTAAGGTTCCTAACTTACATTCATACATACACATACTAGGGCCAATTTAGACAGGAACCAATTAACCTACCAACATGTCTTTGGAGTGTGGAAGTAAACCGGAGTACCTGGAGCAAACCAACACAGACACAGGGAGAACATGCAAACTCCAAGCAGGTAGTGCCATGGTTGGGATTCAAACCAACGACCCTAGTACTGCCAGTTGGAAGTGCTAACCATTTAGCCACTGTGCCGCCCTGTTGTGGGTTTAGTAACACTAAGGCCAGGTTCTGGTCAAGTCCCAAATACAGGATAGCCAGAATGCAAGGCACAGAATAATCCCTGGGGTTGTAGTGCCTGTTTCAGCTCCGGACAAAGCAAGGTTTCCAGGTACAATATAGCAGACCTTTCTGAAATTGACTTTCCTTGCTTTTAGCAATGGGGATGACTGATGGAATCAAAGACCCTCTGTCCCTCAAAATTTGGGTTTCAACAACCATGCCACTAAAGCCAGTGACTGAGAAGCAGGATGAAACAGGGGCAGCCCTGCGTCAGCCAGAGGCCTTCTAGAAGTCTGAGTTTGTAGCAGTTTCTTCAAGGCCATTTTGGTGCAATGCAAATCAATGGTTGTCTCTTGCCCTATGGTTGGAAAGCAGGTTTTTGAAAGTTGACAACACAGGAAGGAGCCCTGAAACAGCAGGTCTGGTCTGTTTGGAAGAGGCCATGAGTCACCTAGACGTGTGAGTACCAGGTTTTTCTGAGCCAGTTTGGTGCAACGAGAATCGCTGGTTTCTTCTCTCACCATATAGAGAGCAGATATTTGAAAGCTGATTACCCAATGAAAAGCCTGATGTGGCTGAATTGTCCTGTGGCTGTTTGCAGATAATTGGAAGAAAGCAGTCCTTTAGATGGTCGCCTACAGTGAAGGAAATAAGTATTTGATCCCCTTCTGATTTTGAATGTTTGCCCACTCACAAAAATGATCAGTCTAAAAATCGAATGGTAGGTGTATTGTAACAGACCGAATAGCAACAACAAATTCAAAAGAAATGCATGTCTAACAAATTATGCACTGATTTGCATGTTCATGAGGGAAATAAGTATTTGATCCCCTATCATTCAGCAGGATTTCTGGCTATCAGGTCTTTCATACAGGTAACAAGCTGAGATTAGAAGCAGTCTCTTAAAGGGAGTGCTGCCAATCTCATTTTGTTACCTGTATAAAAGACACCTGTCCACAGGAGCAATCAGATTCCAAACTCTCTACCATGGCAAAGACCAAAGAGCTCTCCAAGCATATCAGAAACAAGATTGTAGACCTACACAAGGCTGGACTGGGCTACCAAACTATCGACAAGCAGCTTGGTGAGAAGGTAACAGTTGGTGCAATCATTCACAAATGAAAGAAACACAAAACAGTCAGTCTCCCTAGGTCTGGTGAACCATGCAAGATCTCAACTCGTGGAGTGTCAATGATCATGAAAACAATGAGGAATCATCCCAGAACTACACGTGAGGATCTTGTCAATGATCTCCAGACAGCTGAGACCACAGTCACCAAGAAAAAAATTGGTAACACTATGCCGACAAGGATTAAAATCCTGCAGTGCCCACAAGGTCCCTCTGCTCAGGAAAGCACATGTCCAGGCCCATCTGAAGTTTGCCACTGAACATCGGAATGATTTAGAGGACTGGTTGAAAGTGTTGTGGTCAGATGAAACCAAAATCAAGCGCTTTGGCATCAACTCAAATCGCCGTGTTTGGAGGAAGAGGAATGCTGCCTATGACCCCAAGAACACCATCCCAACTGTCAAACATGGTGGTGGAAACATACTGCATTGGGGGTGTTTTTCTGCTAAGGAGACAGGACAACTGCACCGCATAAAAGGGACGAAGGACGGGCATTGTACCATCAAATCTTGGGTGAGAACCTTCTTCCCTCAGCCAAAACATTGAAAATGGGTCGTGGATGGGTGTTGCAGCATGACAATGACCCAAAACACACGGCCAAGACAACAAAGGAGTGGCTCAAGAAGCACATTAAGGTCCTGGAGTGGCCTAGCCAGTCTCTAGACCTTAAACCAATTGAAAATCTGTGGAGGGAGCTGAAAGTTCGAATTGCCAAACGTCAGCCACCAAACTTTGACTTGGAGAGGATCTGCCAAGAGGAGTGAGCCAAAATCCCTCCTGAGATGTGTGCAAACCTGGTGGCCAACTACAGGAAATGTCTGACCTCTGATTGCCAACAAGGAATTTGCCACCAAGTACTAAGTCATGTTTTGTGAAGGGCATCAAATACTTATTTCCCTCATGAACATGCAAATCAGTGCATAATTTGTTAGACATGCATTTCTTTTGAATTTTTGTTTCTATTCTATCTCAGTGTTACAATACACCTACCACTCGATTTTTAGACTGATCATTTCTTTGTGACTGGGCAAACATTCAAAATCAGAAGGGGATCAAATACTTATTTCCTTCACTGTACATACCCTGTGACCTGATCGCCCCAAGTTCTTGAGGGCAAAAAAGGGTGCAAGCACCTTTGTGAATACACTGGGTGCTGAGAATAAGCCAAATGGCAGGGTGACAAACTGGAAATGTTTGACTCCTACTTCAAAGTGCAGAAAGTGCTGTTGAGAAAGGTAAATAGGAAGCTGCAGATGTCTACTGATTCTAGGTATTTTCCTCGTCTCAGGAAAGACTGACAGACCTTGCAGATTCCATACAAATCTTGGCCCAGGATAGGACAGGCACACCTGTAGAGTTTTGGTACTGTGGCATGTTTGAATATAAACCACTGAACCTGTCCTCACGAGGTACTGAAACGACCACATAAGGAGATTATTTAGGCTGCAAACTTTACTGTTCTTGAGCAGATTTTGGTTAGTTTCAGGGAAGAAAGCCGAGAGGGTGTAGAATTTTAAACTATTTTATATTACTATGCACCAACTTGTATGGGACATCTGTGACCCAGAGAAAGGCAAACAGACCCCTCCCCTATCCCCTTTAGGATCTGGGGGGCACATTTATTGCAAAGAGGGCACTGAGGTAGACCAAGTCTTGTGTCAAAAGAAAGGGCTGAATTTTGTTTAGGATGTTAGGCCTGGGTAGAGCGTTGAGGTGCTCTTCATTTTTCAGGTAGAAGCCCCCAAGAAGTGGGATTCGGGAACATTTTGCTGAGGAAGATGGACATTTCCTTCTCTGACATCTTTGATGATTTTGTCAAGTACCTCAAAGACATCCTCCTTCAATGGGTATATGTGTGAGAAGTCTTTTCTAGGCAGCTTCAGCTGCTCAGGCTTTTAGCCAGAAGGTTCTGCACATATGGATTGGAATCAGAGCCATTCTAAAGATTTGCTTCATGACGTGTTCTAGGGCATTACCACAAGAGCAAAGCAGAACGTTTGAAAAGGGCTCTTTCAAAGCAGTCCCGAAGACCCGATCCTGCTGGTCACTCATTGACCTGGTCCAATTAGCTGCAGCTTGACTTGCAGCAATAGCTGATAACAGAGTTGGGCCTGTAAGAATAAAGAACCTTTAAGAGTTTAAAACTTTCTGTAAGAGTCTAACTGAAGGAATATCTTCAACATCTTCTGCGACAGCAGGTTCTACTACTGGAACAATCCACTTTTTTTATTCATTTTCCACTGGATAGAGCTCAGCAATGTTTCTATGAGGATGAAAATCTTTTCAGAGCTCACTTAATCGTCCTAAATTGCCTATTATATTCATTCATAAATGGGAATGTCTTTAAACTTAAAGGCCTCTTAGTACCCAAATGGGAACAGCAAGTATGAGGAGAAATAATAATGCAGAATCTTTTGTGCACAGCAGGAGTTTATCAACACTGGGACGTATTTTGCATGAAGCCGTAAAATTAGGTGCATCAGAGCCTGGGGGTGAAAAATCTTCCATGGCCTCCGAATACCACCTCTAGGTCCCTTCATTCCCCCATGAAAGTCTGCATACTCTAAAGCAGGGGTCTCCAAACTATGGCCCTCCAGGTGTTGAGGAACTGCAAGTCCCATGAGGCCTTGCAAGACTGACAGCCACAGGCAAGACTCCCA
This sequence comes from Staurois parvus, assembly GCF_062004578.1. Taxonomy (NCBI): domain Eukaryota; kingdom Metazoa; phylum Chordata; class Amphibia; order Anura; family Ranidae; genus Staurois; species Staurois parvus. Next base: position 214,513 of record NW_028318428.1, read on the forward strand.
GAGGTATGATGGGACTTGTAGTACTTCAACAGCTGGAGGGCCAAAGTTTGGAAACCCTTGCTCTAGAGGAAGCATATCACTTCCCGACTCAAGTCTGTCTCAGGCAGGCAACGCCTACCTGAATAAAGCAGAGGTAGAATCAGATGCTGAGACCAGTGTTAAAGTATAACTCAAGGGAAAACAATTCAGTTTTGGATAGAGTGGAAAAGAATTTGAACACTTGGGTTATTACTGCCCATACCCCATTAGGGGTACTATATCTCATGTTTGCCATCAAAAGTGAAAGTAAATCCCAAATTTTGGGATGTCTCCCAGTAAGAGTGGAAACCTTCCAATGGGGACACTAGTTCTGGTGACCCTGGTGATAACCAGGGATTCGCTCACTTTTGAAGGATTTCCTTTCTCGTCCTGTTTTCGCTATGGGACATGAAGTGGGGGGGGGGGGGGAGATCTCCCCAACGGGACAGATGTAAAAAAAAACCTGATAGGGGTCATAACACCCCTTCCCAACCCCCTTACGCCATCCAAAATTAAGTTTGGCCTTTAATTCTACCTAAAAATGCTCGATGAGTATGTGGCAAGAAACGTTTACCTGTGGTGTGATGTTAGAATCTGGTCATCCACCTGAGACTAAGCTCTGAATAGTAGAATTTAGTTCCAAGTTTGAAAAGTTTACCGCTGTAGTTTAACAATTTCCAAATTATCCTAGTTTCCTGAAACTCTGCGTATATAATTATTCAAAATACACATTCAGTGTAAACTGAGATATGTCTCATGCTTTTTATTGGACTACAGTAATGGCCCAATAAAAAGGAGTGACCCTGCCCATGTAACTGGTCCCTATATAGGGTCCAGGCTTCATCCATCACAGTGGGCTAACCTCTGGAGGGGTCTTCAGGCTCTGTGTTTCAGGTTTGCCCATGTCCAATCAACTGAAGGGACCTGCCTATAACCATGGGTCTCTGAATATCAAGCGGGTGTCCTGTATAAGATATGTAAAAGTTTCTAAGATTAGGGACACCAATGTCAATGCCCTAGGTAGGAAGTGGGGACAGGGTACCTTTAAAGTAACCCTTACTTTGCCCATGCACATAAAGTTAAACAGAACTTCAGTAAAAAAAAAAAATATGAATAGCCTATTTAAAAACAAAACAAAAAAAAAACAATCAGGGCTTTTTGCAATACTCCACTTCATAACCAGCTATCTCCAGTCTTTCGAGTTGAAAGATAGTCATCATTCAATCTGCTTCCTCTAAGCACAGGTTATAATGCCCCACCTCCAACTTTTGACTGGACACTGAGGGCTAGTTCATGTCACAAGCGTTTCAGTGCTTTTTTTATGCATCCATCACACAGAGTAGGTTACATTGTTTTCAAAGGCACAGTTCAAACCGATACTTGCAGTTCCACTGCATTCCAGAGAAAAAAAAAAAAAAGTAGAACATGCTGCATTTTTCCTGCAAACTCATCAAAATTGCACAGGAATGCACCTACACAAAAAAAAACACACACTGAACCCAGTGAAGTGGAAAAAAAAAAACAGGAAAAGAGGACAAGTATCTGGAACACATCTAGAAACTCATCAAAAAGGTGCATGCAGAAACGTATCCAGAACAGATGTGGAAGACATTTTTGTGGTGTGAACTAGCCTTAAAGGAGAAACATACCGGAGTTAAGCTTACCCATGTAACTGTTTACACTTCCCATCAGCATGCTCCTGCTCAGGACACAAACTCATGCTATTATTCCCATTCTAAATGCAGTTGTACAGGGTTTGAAAAAGGCTGACACCAAGTCTAACTCAAACTTGCACTGCTGTTATTAAATTTAACCCTTTCGCTGCCACCGATACACAGATTATGTGGGCAACATCGACATGTAAACCTTTTACAATGTGCCATCTGCATTCTTGTAGAGGGAATTTTGATGGCTGTAAAGTTGCCTGATTCTACATGTACAGTAATGTGCAGCACAATTTTCTGCCCTTCTAACTGAGGATGAACCTATTTGAACACAGTCTATGGTTCCATTAAATTCAACAGAGCAGGAGTGACATTACAGGGCCTGATGTCTCAAGTAACTATCACCTGCACTCTGCCATCACAAGTTTTTAAAACCCCATAGAAATATGAACACAATCAGGCAGGTCCGGTTCACATGTACACTCAATATTGCCAAACGCACAACAAAATTAGAGCAATACATCTAGGGTCATCACTCACAATTAACTCTAAATTGATGAGCTGTAAAGGCTTTGAAAACGTTTTGAAACTGTAGTTTGAAACCGTTACATGGACATGTGCAATTTTAAATCATCACAGATTTGGTATCAATTTACTCAACACAACCTCAACTTACCATGTTTTACCAAACACTGGCCTTTAAAATTTTGTGTGCACTAAAACAAAGTACCTTTAAGCAAAAAAAAGATTTAAAAACAATAGTGTAATTTGTTGCATAACAAAAATGCAACTACTGTCATTTTATTCTATGGGGGTTCTGCCTTCAGAAAATACACTGTGAAGGTTTTAGGTAATCTTCAGGTCTAAATGTGAATTTTAACGTGTGCAGATGAAAAATGGCTCTGGCTTCAAAAGGGTTAATGTGATCGTGAATACAGACCTGCATTAATTTGTGACCATCTTCTCTGAGCATCAAGCTTTAATACTGAAGTTTAGTCAAAAAAACACTTTTCTGCTATAACTCCAGTCACGTCTCACCTGTAAAGATGTCCCACGTCGTGCTGATCTTGTAACTTGTAAAAATCTTGTGTAGAATCTCCAGTGTAAGGATGCTCCACCCTCTTCCTGGTGCAGAACATCTGTCACTGAAGGAGTGATTGGCATTGGGTCTTCTGTGAGATGCAGTAAAATAAAAAAGGTCCCTGTCCCATCCTCCGTTAATATTCACTGAGAAAAGTCATGCATTGTAATCTATGCACAGACACGCAAAGACAATAACTCCCCCAGCTCCAAAGTTCTACACCAGGAGGGGGTTGGAGCATCCCTGCACTGAAGATTTCTACAGGATACAGCTGCCTACATACTTCATCACAGATAAGTGATGTGACAACAGCAAACTTTTGCCTAAACTTCAGCTTTAAATGCAAACTTTATTGGGTAGGGCGACTTGGCCACTGGGCAACTTCGGTTGTAGCCCTGCACTGCATGTGCACACTGGAGTTGCATTATCCCAGCTCCATTCTCAGCATTTTATAGATGCCGGGAATAGGCCCCGAACTGTACAATCCACTGTGCAAGCACTGCAGTCAATTTACAAAAAAAGAAAACATTTCCTGCAAAAGAGGTAAAAGTTTATTTGGTAGGAAAGATATTAGCATCTCCCCAGCCCCCCCAAATGCTCACCTAATCCCCATCTTGATCCAGCAATGTGCACTGGAGTCTCAGCTATCCCCGGACTCTTTCTTCTCATTGGCTGAGACAGAAGCAGGAGTCATTGGCTCCCGCTATCACAGCCAGTGAGCCAATGAGAAGAGAGGGGGCAGGGCAGAGTGTGAATGGAAACACGGAGCAGCGGCTGGGGAGTGCGCATGCTCTGGTGCCCCCATTGCAAGCTGCTTGCTGTGGGGGCACCTGACCAGAGGGAGGGGCCAGGAGAGCTAGCAGGGGACCTAAGAGGAGGATCTGGGCTGTTCTGTGCAAAACCACTGCAAAGAGCAGGTAAATATAGACCATGTTTTTAAAAATAATGTAGAGTTACTAAACCCACAATAAAATCAGTCTGTATATGCAGTAAAGCATGCTTGTTATACTCACTGTGGAACCTAAGGGGTTAATCCTCCACATTGTGTAAAAACGCTGTTTGATCCTGTCTTCTCTGATCCTCCCCTTCTTTCAGTGCCCCCCTCTTATCTCCTGATAAGATATTGCATGGAGTCACTTCGCACATGCTCAGTTTAGTGTGTATTGCTAGAGTTTTTTTTTTTTTCACTTGGTAGAGTGCATGTGATCCGCATTTTCCAGACAGAGGTCAGGGTTCTGCATCCTAGAGCAAAATTAAAACTCCTACAAGCTTTATCTAGTGCTCTACTGGATACTGATAGAAGTTACAAGACTGCTATATACTGCTGCTGAGAAAAGGTATTTAGCAGTTTATATTTGCATATTGCATTTTCATGTTGTGTGTACTGTGGGAGACCAGATATAGTGAGTGCCCTATATGCAGGTTATAACACCAACTCCGGATTGCTCTTCAGTCTTTCACAGCTTCCCCTCCTAGACTGAAAGTACTTCTCATTGTGCATCTGAAGCCATAGCAAGTCAGATAGAGCCCACCTCATTTCCTTGATGGACACCCAGTATCCCCTGGTCCTTTCCTCCCTAAAACGACTGCCCTTTTATTATTTTATTTCAATCATGAGGGCTCATGTGGGCATTACGTAGGGCAATCTGAATTCAAATGTCACCTGCCTAGGAACATCCGCTGCCCCAGACATCCACCCATCAGGTATTCTAATATTTGCATACCCCCTCCCAAGAGCCAGTCCACTGCTTCTATTGGGGCTAAGGGATTCTCAGCGTATTAAAGCAATTTTTCCCTAACATTTTCACCCCTTACCGCCTCTTCTCAGAATGCACCCATAGAAAGCTGCCTGCTATAGGGGCATTCATGTGTGCACACTCCCAAGCCAGGCTGTGTGCATCCATAGACAGCATGGTTCAGCCCCACCCCACCACCCCCACTCCTTCCTCACAGGATTTGGTTTGAAACCAAGTTTCCACTACCATCAAAGCCTCCTGTGAATACAGGAGGGGAGAAGAGCTGTTGCTTATGGGACAAAGCTGGATCAAGAGAACACTTAGGTGTCTGGGACAGGGGGAGGGCCAGAGAATTGCTATTGAAATATATATTTAACCTTATTGCAGAGAATGCATAAAGGTATAAAATCTTTTGCCTTTAGAACTACTTCAAGGAAGATGGTGTGAGGTTTTCAGGAAGCTATGCACAATACCCTGCCAGTCTCTCCCACCAATTACTCAACTGCCTGCATTGCATAGAGATGCACAAAGACCCAGTGGCATCACTAAGTATAAAATTAGGTGTTTAATGAAAACAAGTTTTATTTAAAATTTGATCAGCTCGCTGAGAGGACAGGGTGAGTAGAGGGGTAGGACAGTAAAAGCAAAATATAAGCAATTAGCTTTAAAACTGAACTCCAGGAATATATGCACAAGACATACTTTGGACTTGTTTGGTTCAATCTGATACTCCACATGTAAAGGTATGCCCACTGGGGCCATCACAGTGCACTGTAGAGACACTAGCTACATACAGTAAGCCGTGTCATCTTCCGAAGAGGAGGAACAATTTCCCTCTGCTGCTATAAACAATGACACTCATCCCTCTGCCACTCTGGAACTGCCTTGTATTTTTGTCAATAGTAAGCAAGTTATGATTGGCGGAGGTGGAGATTGTGACATCGACCTAGTATTGTCAAAAATACAAGTCAGTTACTGAGTGCCAAAAAGGACAAGCATGCCGACGCTTTTGTTTACTGCAGCCAAGGGAAGTTACTCCTGCCTCTTTGGAAGATGACAACACACTGTATGCAGACTACAGTGCATTAAAGCATCCCCAGCAGCCACACAGTTCTAACACGTGGATAAATGGATTGAACCAAGCTGGCACACAGTGAAATGTTTACGTGCACATATTCATGGAGTTTGGTTTTAGGGGCGTGTTCACACCAGTTCCAATACATAGACAAAACAATCTGCCTTAGTGTCCCTTTCACATGGGCGTCATCAGTTCAATGCTTTTTCTGGCTAAAAAAAAAAAAAAAAAAAAAAACTGAGGTTACATTAGTATACATTTGTTTTTGCTTTTTTTTTTTTTTTTTTTTAGTTGAAGAAATTAATTGTAGGTGACAAGAGTATAAAAATGTTTCTTTCCAAAAAACTGACAAATAAAACATACATAAACTGAACTAAACAGACATCAGTTTACATCTGTTCAGGTCCGCCTAAACAGAAAAGGATGCAGCCTTGTTCCATTTAAGAAACAAGACCAGAAAGGACACGGATGATCATCCATTTACATCCACCGAGTCTGGATCTGTCTGACAAGCAGACGGATCCAGACTGAATGCCCATACGAAAGGACCTTTACTTCCTACTTCAAGTGATTTTAAAGGCTTTTGTTTTTTTTGTTTTTTTTAAGAAAAAGATAACATGTCTATCTGTACCTGTGTGCAGTGGTTTTGCACAGAGCAGCTTAGATCCTTTTCTCTGGTCCCGCGTCAGCACTCCTGGCTTTTCCCTCTTCAGGTGCCCCCACAGCAATTAGCTTGCTATGTGGGCATCGGCTGCCCCATCTGTCCATTAACTCGGCCCCACCCCCTCTTATTGGCTCACTGGCAGTGATTAATAGTGGGAGCCAATGGCTCCTGCTTCTGTCTCAGCCAATAAGAGGGAGTCTCTGTACAGCCGCGATTCCAGTGCACACCACTGGATCGAGAGGGGCTGCCGCACAGAGAAGGTTATTTAACTTCATGCATAGAATGCGTGAAGGTAAAAAACCTTGAGCCTTTGGAACCACTTTCAGTTTACACCAATACAATGCATTGGTAAGCACTAAAAAAAGGTGAATTTTTACACAATGCACTATATAATGCATCGCAAGGAGCTCCATTAAACTATCTAGTTTAACGTTTAAGAAAATGTGGGCCTTAATGCTTGGTGCATTGAACCTAAATTCTACTATGCCCACAACACCTGCTAGCATTCTTTTAAACTCTAGTTCCATTTCAACCCCTTTTACAACCATTTAACATGTATAGTGGCAAAAGGGTAAGCATTAATGCCCACATACTGCACATATTTCCTGCTGGGTGGACAAAGTTTATGTGCCAAGTGTGCACTCACTGCGTGATCCAAGCATAAAGACAGAGCTGTCAAAGAACACTAAAAAGTGGTAGCTCCTGGGACCAGCTTCCAATCATATGACTAATGACCGTGATCATGACCACAGATACTTCCTGCCCACCTGGACATTTAAAACAGTTTAAAGGGACTGGTAGGCCATTTCCCACCTCTGCTACCCCCTCATTGCATGTACTTCCCTTTCCTTGCTACCATTGTTGATTTCTGCATGGGCAAAGGAAGGTTTTTTTAAAGCAAGGTGGATAAAAATCAATTATTTTTTTTATTTAAATCGGATTTTGATTTAAATCGGATTTTTTTTTAAATAAAATGCATTTTGAGGAAAATATATTACCATCCAAAGGTTATTCCATCATGAAATAAAGATTAGTTTAATTATGTAGAATAAGGCTGTATATGTTTAATTTTTTTGGTAAATAAATTCCATTAATCCATTCACAATGTCAAACATGGATATTTGTTTAAGCAAATACCATATGCTGTAATGTTATTGTTTCAGTTGAATAAATCTATTTAAATTATTATTAAAGTAATGATTATTTTTCTCCTTCCTAAGTACAACAGAAAAGTTGTCCAAATATGAATGATTAACCTATTAAACTGGGGAAAAAAAACTAATATGAAAAGTTATTCTAAAAATCTTCATCTACTTGCATATTAAAGTTATACCAGCAAGAATTAGTCTATGTAGAAAAGTCTTATTGACTAGTGATTTAAATCGTGATTTAAATCAGCTTGATTTAAATCAAATCCACTGTTTTAAAGTGATAAAGGCTTTTTTGCTAAAATGAAAGATACTTACCAGCTCTGCGCAATGATAAAACCATCACTTACCTCCTCTTCTGGGGTCCTTGACTGGAGCCCTCTGCTCCATCTCACGCTATCTGCTATGGGGGGGCAGCTCCTGTGCATCTATTGACACAGGCCAGCTTGGCCACACACCCTACTCACAGGATCTGACAGCAACAGGAGCCAATGGCTCCCTCTGCTGCCTTAGTCACCTAAGAGAAAAGGGAGAGAGGAAAGTAGGGCTGTATATGGGACAGTGCTGATCAATGAGATTAGGTAGGTAAATGTTTGGGGATGGGGGACAGGTATTGGTCCAGGCATTTTCACCCCATTCCTGCTCAGGCCAATATACTTTGAATGACAGTCAAAATGAAATTTTTACCATTTTTTGAGGCACAGCTTTCTTTTGGTGTTAATCACCACTGGGTTTTTTTATTTTGCTAAAATGAAAACAAAAAAGACCAAAAAGTTTGAAAAAAAGTTTTAGTTTCTGTTATAAACTCTTGCAAATAAGTAATTTGTCTACTGCACTGATGGGGCTTCACTGATGAGCTGGCACTGATGAGGCTGCAATGATAATCAGTACCCTTATTATCAGTGTAAATGTACTGTCAGACTTATCAGTTCCCCTTTCCTCAGACAGGGTGTGAGGAAAGGAACACCGAAAAAACAGCAAATCTGTTTACATGTGACCAGCTCATCACATGGTAAAGGGCCAATGTGATTGGGATTTTATGGCAATCTGATTAGCGGTGTACAAAATGTGGGAGGACATCTACGGACATCCACCCAGAACTGGAGAGCCGTGCTGTAGCCGTCTATCGGCTATAGTGCAGTCAAGAAGTGGTTATTGCAGAAAATGCATTAAAGAGGTTCTAAGGGAAACAACATGTTTTAGCCTAATGCATTCTGTGCATTCAAGTGATTGTAAAGGATAAACGTTTTTTACCTTCATGCATTCTATGAAGGTATAAAAAACTTGTGTGCAGCAGCCCCCGGACCCATCGCAATCCATCGATATGCAAAAGAGCTTTGACTGTCCGGGTATTCTCCCTCCTCACTGGCTGAGACAGAAGTGGGAGCCATCGGCTCCCGCTGCTTTCAATCACGGCCAATGAGCCAATGGGGGTGGCCAAGCCGCAGCTCTGTCTGTGATTGGACACGCAGAGCAGAGGCTCAGGAGCAAGCCTACTTGGGTGTCCACACAGCAAGCTACTTGCTCTGGGGAACTAGGCAGGAAGGAGGGACCAGGAGCACAAGTAAGGGACTCTAGGAGGATCAGGACAGCTCTGCACAGAGCAGATAAGTATGACTTTTTTTTTTAAAAGAAACTTGCCTATAATACCACTAAGGTAAAAAAAAGTTTAACAGCTGCCTCCTTCACCTCTCTAAATACTTACCCAATTCCTCAATTTAGCGCTGTGCATACTGGCATCTTTCCTCCCTCTTCCTTGTCACACAGGGACTCAGGCAGGTGCAGAAGCCATTGGCTCCTGGTGCTGTCAAGCACTGAGTAGTGAGTGGGGCAAGCAACAGTCTATGGAACAGTTCCCTAGATACACAACACAGGAGCGAGCATGCACATGTACCCCCATAACAAGCAGCTTATAATAGGGGACACGAAGAAGAGGCAAGATTACTGGTGGGAGACCTCAGAATTGGAAGCTTGGGGCCACTCTGTGCAATACCTTTGTGCAGAATAGGTGAGAATTACTTATTTTAAAGTAGTTGTAAAGGCTCATTCTATGCACTAAGGTGAAAAATGTGTGCAGCAGACCCCCTCCCCCCTCTCTGTCCAGCAATGTGCACGCAAGCCTCAGATCGTCTCCCTCTCCTCATTGGCTCCTGCTACTGTCAATCATGGCCAATGAGGTAGCAGGGGGTGGAGGGGCCAAGCCAAAGCTGTGTATGAAGGGCCAAAGAGCAGTGGCTCAGGAGTGAGGCTGCTGGGGTGCCCCCTACAGCAAGCTGCTTGCTCTGGGGGCACTCTTGAGGGAGGGGCCAGGAGCACCAATGCAGAACCTGATAAGAGGACCAGGGCTGCTGTTGCAAAACCACACACAGCAGGTACGACATGTTATTTATTAAACTAAATTGCCTTTACAGTTTCTCCAATTTTTTTTTTAATTTAATTTCCTTTAGTAACACTTCAAGGTAACCAAACCGTTTGCGTTTAGAACTACTTTACAACCTCACAATGGACTGAATGACAAATGATATAGTCAGGCCAGTCTGCGTCTATCCACTTTAATAGCAGCCACTGTCACAAAGCCATTCCTCTGCATTGCTTCAGAACACGTGCATTGTCCCGCGCGCAGCCATGCTAATAAGGGCGGTGCCACGACCTCCCCCCGCACAGCATGCCTTCACTCACACCAACTTCCTACAACTCTCCTCACACAAGTCCACTATGCTTCTCTCCCCACTCACATGTCTAGGCTGCCGTCTCAGCATTCGAGAGCCTTCCACCGATAAGGACACAGCTGGGAACTGCGGCGAGCCGCCACCCTCCCGCCTTCTCCACGCCAAACACAATCCCGCAGACCGCTAGCGCGCTGCCGCTGCCCGCGAGGGCATGATATAGCTTCCACCGGTGACGTCACGAAGGTGGAGCCAGAGAGCGTTAACCCTGCAGTGTTCCCGGGGAACGTGCCTAGTCACAGGTGGGTGCGATTGCAGCGCGCGTAGTGGAAGTCCCCTGGGCAAACGTTGCTGCTTCTATGGACCTGAGTGGCCACGGCTAGTCCTTGGCAAGTATTAAAGCAGGAGCCACCATTCATGTTTCATTTTCCTCCAAGCTATGGCTAGCAGATTTATTAATGAATATAACTGGGGACACCAAAGCTGCCTGTCACAAGAGGCTCGTACACGTGATGGCTGTAGCTGGCTGGGATTCCTCTGGCAGTACAGGTGTACAACCTCAAACCATTGCCCCGGACTAGAAGACCCCGTAGTGGCAGTACAGGTGTGCAACCTCAAACCATTGCCCCGGACTAGAAGACCCCGTAGTGGCAGTGCAGGTGTGCAACCTCAAACCATTGCCCCGGACTAGAAGACCCCGTAGTGGCAGTGCAGGTGTGCAAACTCAAACCATTGCCCCGGACTAGAAGACCCCGTAGTGGCAGTACAGGTGTGCAACCTCAAACCATTGCCCCGGACTAGAAGACCCCATAGTGGCATGACAGGTGTGCAACCTCAAACCATTGCCCCGCACTAGAAGACCCCGTAGTGGCAGGACAGGTGTGCAACCTCAAACCATTGCCCCGGACTAGAAGACCCCATAGTGGCATGACAGGTGTGCAACCTCAAACCATTGCCCCGGACTAGAAGACCCCATAGTGGCATGACAGGTGTGCAACCTCAAACCATTGCCCCGCACTAGAAGACCCCGTAGTGGCAGGACAGGTGTGCAACCTCAAACCATTGCCCCAGACTAGAAGACCCCATAGTGGCATGACAGGTGTGCAACCTCAAACCATTGCCCAGGACTAGAAGACCCCGTAGTGGCAGGACAGGTGTGCAACCTCAAACCATTGCCCCGCACTAGAAGACCCCGTAGTGGCAGGACAGGTGTGCAACCTCAAACCATTGCCCCAGACTAGAAGACCCCATAGTGGCATGACAGGTGTGCAACCTCAAACCATTGCCCAGGACTAGAAGACCCCGTAGTGGCAGGACAGGTGTGCAACCTCAAACCATTGCCCCGGACTAGAAGACCCCGTAGTGGCAGGACAGGTGTGCAACCTCAAACCATTGCCCCGGACTAGAAGACCCCGTAGTGGCAGTACAGGTGTGCAACCTCAAACCATTGCCCCGCACTAGAAGACCCCGTAGTGGCAGGACAGGTGTGCAACCTCAAACCATTGCCCCGGACTAGAAGACCCCGTAGTGGCAGTACAGGTGTGCAACCTCAAACCATTGCCCCGCACTAGAAGACCCCGTAGTGGCAGGACAGGTGTGCAACCTCAAACCATTGCCCCAGACTAGAAGACCCCATAGTGGCATGACAGGTGTGCAACCTCAAACCATTGCCCAGGACTAGAAGACCCCGTAGTGGCAGGACAGGTGTGCAACCTCAAACCATTGCCCCGCACTAGAAGACCCCATAGTGGCAGGACAGGTGTGCAACCTCAAACCATTGCCCCGGACTAGAAGACCCCGTAGTGGCAGTACAGGTGTGCAACCTCAAACCATTGCCCCGCACTAGAAGACCCCGTAGTGGCAGTACAGGTGTGCAACCTCAAACCATTGCCCCGGACTAGAAGACCCCGTAGTGGCAGTGCAGGTGTGCAAACTCAAACCATTGCCCCGGACTAGAAGACCCCGTAGTGGCAGTACAGGTGTGCAACCTCAAACCATTGCCCCGGACTAGAAGACCCCGTAGTGGCATGACAGGTGTGCAACCTCAAACCATTGCCCAGGACTAGAAGACCCCGTAGTGGCAGTACAGGTGTGCAACCTCAAACCATTGCCCAGGACTAGAAGACCCCGTAGTGGCAGTACAGGTGTGCAACCTCAAACCATTGCCCCGGACTAGAAGACCCCGTAGTGGCAGTACAGGTGTGCAACCTCAAACCATTGCCCCGCACTAGAAGACCCCGTAGTGGCAGGACAGGTGTGCAACCTCAAACCATTGCCCCAGACTAGAAGACCCCATAGTGGCATGACAGGTGTGCAACCTCAAACCATTGCCCAGGACTAGAAGACCCCGTAGTGGCAGGACAGGTGTGCAACCTCAAACCATTGCCCCGCACTAGAAGACCCCATAGTGGCAGGACAGGTGTGCAACCTCAAACCATTGCCCCGGACTAGAAGACCCCGTAGTGGCAGTACAGGTGTGGAACCTCAAACCATTGCCCCGCACTAGAAGACCCCGTAGTGGCAGGACAGGTGTGCAACCTCAAACCATTGCCCCGGACTAGAAGACCCCGTAGTGGCAGTACAGGTGTGCAACCTCAAACCATTGCCCCGCACTAGAAGACCCCGTAGTGGCAGTACAGGTGTGCAACCTCAAACCATTGCCCCGCACTAGAAGACCCCGTAGTGGCAGTACAAGTGTGCAACCTCAAACCATTGCCCCGCACTAGAAGACCCCGTAGTGGCAGGACAGTTATGCAACCTCAGGCCATTGCCCCAGACTAAAAGACCCCGTAGTGGCAGGCAGGGGCAGACTGATCATTTGGAAACTCAGGCACTGCCCGAGGGCCCAGGGTCAGTAGGGGGCCCCATGAGATGCCCCTGGTACCTTTTTCATATGCTTTTTTGAGTTTGGGCAAGGACACGGGCCCCATGATCCCCCTATTGCCCGGGGGCCCCATGAGTTGTCAGTCCGCCCCTGGTGGCAGGACAGGTATGCAACCTCAGGCCATTGCCCCGGACGAGAAGACCCCGTAGTAACAGTACAGGTGTGCAACCTCATGCTATTGCCCCGTATTAGAAGACCCCGTAGTGGCAGGACAGGTGTGCAACCTCAACCCATTGCCCTGGACTAGAAGACCCCATAGTGGCAGGACAAGTGTACAACCTCAAAACATTGCAACCGGACTAGAAGACCCCATAGTGGCAGTACAGGTGTGCAACCTCAAGCCATTTCCCCGGACTTGAAGACCCCATAGTGGTAGTACAAGTGTGCAGCCTATAACCATTGCCCCAGACTAGAAGACCCCATAGTGGCAGTACAGGTGTGCAACCTCAAACCATTGTTCCAGACTAGAAGACCCCTTAGTGGCATTACAGGTGTGCAACCTCAAACCATTGCCCCAGACAAGAAGACCCCGTAGTGGCAGTGCAGGTGTGCAACCTCAAACCATTGCCCCGGACTAGAAGACCCCGTAGTGGCAGTACAGGTGTGCAACCTCAAGCCATTGCCCCGGACTAGAAGACCCCGTAGTGGCAGGACAGGTGTGCAACCACAAACCATTGCCCCGCACTAGAAGACCCCGTAGTGGCAGTACAGGTGTGCAACCTCAAACCATTGCCCCGGACTAGAAGACCCTGTAGTGTCAGTACAGGTTTGCAACCTCAAGCCATTGCCCTGAACTAGAAGACCCCATAGTGGCAGGACAGGTGTACAACCTCAAACCATTGCAACCGGACTAGACGAAAATGTAGTGGCAGGACAGGTGTGCAACCTCAAACCATTGCCCCGGACTAGAAGACCCCATCGTCACTGGCTTGAGTGTGGAGTACAAAATCATCCCATACACACAGCAATAGAATGAACAGTCTTGGCAACTCATTGAACACATGCAGATGTCTGCGCACGCATTCTTTAAGCGGTAGTAAACCGCCAACTGCAAGATAAAGTGGTATTAAACTCTTATTTTTAATGTGTTACTAAACCTACAACAGAAAAATTAGTCTGTATATGCAGTAAAGCATGCTTGTTATACTCACTGTGAAACCTCCTCTGCATTATGTAAAATGTAGTTTGATCTTGTCTTCTCTGATCCTCCCCTTCTTCCAGTGTCCCCCTCTTATCTCCTGATAAGACATATCATGTGGAGTCACTCTGCACATGCAGAGTTCAGTGTGTATTGCTAGAGAGGTTTTTTTTTTTTTTGTGAGAATGCATGTGATCAGTCAGTGGTTCTGCATCCTCCTAGAGCAGAATGAAAACTCCTACAATCTTTTAACTAGTGCTTTGCTGAAGTCACGAGTGCTCCAACTGCTGATGAGAAAGGTATTTGGCAGTTTATATTTACTCAAATAACTGCATTTCCATGTTGTGTGTATTGTGGGAGACCAGATATAGTGACTGCAGGGTCCTGGGTTTAGTAACACGTTAACCTTTACCTACAGGTAAGCTTATAATAAATGCACACCGTTTAGGAGATATTCTCTCTTTAGAGCTGGCACATGTGCGAGCATGCCGTTCCTTCAAAGCACTGTGCCGTGGCCTGGGACTCCCGCGTGTATGTGTGGTAGTGATGTCATCGCAGCGCGGCCTGTCAGACGTCCGAAGCTCACGAGCGGAAGGAAGGCCAAGGGAAGATGGGAGCCTCTGCAGCGGTGAAAGCAAGCCGCTGGAGGGCTTCGTTTTTAAGGTAAGTCCTACATAATGTACTAGTATGCAATGCATCCTAGCACATTATGACATCCCCTAATAGGGGATTTTTTTGTTTTTTTTGTGGTTTACTACCGCTTTAAGAGCATAATTTGCTAGGATGCATCGCATACGTCCAGTACAGCTTTGAGCCTACCCCACACCCCTGTTCTATTTATACAGCCCCTGCTCATTTATGAGCTCACTGCACACTTGTATGATTTCCTTTACGGTGGTCATACACGCTTCGAATCCACAAATAACTAAATAGCTGTAACCTTCCTTCCGATCAATTTACATCGGATTCAGTCAAACTGAGTCAGAATATTATCGATTGCTTTGCATCAATCAGCATCACTGAAATACTTTGTGAATACTATCATATTTTGATTATGAGATTCCATGGTGGAAACAGAGAATGATCAATTAACTTCCAATCATTCATTATTACTGATTGAAATCCACTTCCCCATGTGTGGCATAGGTTGTCAGTTATGGATCAATTATTCTTATCTGCAGAACTTGATCAGAAAATAAATGAATCAGTTATCAAAGCATATATGTCCGCCATTAAATCTACTAACTATAGTGCGAGAGCCTGCCAGATTGAATATGAAGACAAACAGACTTTCTCGCTTTGCAAGGAAAGTTGCACTTTGCAAAGGAATATTCCCTGAAGCTTAGTGAATAAGAAGCTTTGCTGATTTCCATAATCCAGTCACTTTTTTTATTTATTCCTTGCATGTGTTCGTTTCAAAGTGAAATTTCACAACATTCAGTAAGCTGTGGGGACAATTCCCTTGTAATGTGCAACTTCCCTTGAAAATTTCATCATCCAATCATGCGTAAACAAAAATGCTACTTTTTTTAATTTCCCTTGCATGTGGTCTTTGCAAAGTGAAATTTCACAACATTCACTAAGCTGTGGGGAAAATTACCAAGCAATGTGCAACTTCCCTTGAAATTTTCATATTCTAATTATGTGCAAATAAAAATGCTGGTTGTTTTTATTTCCCTATCATGTGAAGTTTGCAAAGTGAAATTTCACAACATTCACTGAGTTCTGAACAAAATTCCCTTGAAAAGTTCAACTTCCTTTGAAGATTCCATCATACAGTCATGTGCAAACAAAAATGCTGTTTTTTTTAATTTGTCCCTATCATTTGGTCTTTGCAAAGTAAAATTTCACAACATTCACTAAGCTGTGGGGAAAATAAATTCTGAGGTGCAACTTCCTTTGGAAATTCCATCATCCAGTTATGTGCAGACAAAAATTCTGTTTTTATTTTTAAAAACATATTCCTTAAATATGTTCTCTGCAAAGTGAAATTTCAAAACATTCACTAAGCTGTGGGAAAAGTTCCTTTGCAAAGTGCAACTTCCTTTGAAAATTCTATCATCTAATCATGTACACACAAAAATGCTGTTTTTTGTGTTTTTTTAATATTACTTAAATATGTTCTCTGCAAAGTAAAGTAAATTCCTTTGAAAATGCCATCATCTAATCCTGTGCAAACAAAAATGCTACATTTTTATTTCCCTTGCATGTGGTCTTGCAAAGTGAAATTTCACAACATTCACTTAAGCTGTGGGGAAAATTCCTTTGCAAAGTGCAACTTCCTTTGAAAATGCCATCATCCAAAATGCTATTTTTTAAAAAATATTCCTTAAATGTGTTCTCTACAAAGTGAAATTTCACATCATTCACTAAGATGGGAAAATTCCCTTGCAAAGTGCAACATCCTTTGAAAATGCCATCATCCAATCATGAGCAGACAAAAATGCCTTTTTTCCTTGCATGTGTTTTTTTTTTCCAAAGTAAAATTTCACACTATTCACCAAGCTCTGGGGGAAATTCCCTTGCAATGTGCAACTTCTCTTGAAAAGTGAGCAGCCTATTTGCATTTAGTAAATCAACCCCGATGTGATTGCTTACCTTAGGGTAGGTCTTTCTATTTTAAGTTTCTAAAGTTCATTGCACAGCCAGATTGTAAGTATGGTGACCCTCTGGTGATTCACAATCCTGTTTGTTGATATTATACATAATGGAGGGAATTTACAGAAACTGGAGCAGCTGTGCATGGCTGCCAATCAGCTTTCATCTTCAGCTTTTAAAATAAAAGCTTGAAGCTGATTGGTGGCCATGCACAGTTGCTCCAGCCTTAGTAAATGTCCCTCTGCGTTTGCCCACGTCTATCCTAGGGCTTTCCTTCCACCCTTCTGTATAAAGTCATTGCAGTTGGCATAAGGGATCGCTAAAGTAAAGGTGGTGGCCAGCATTAAAGAGGCATGCACGGCTTCCTACTACTAATACATTTCAATGGACTTTCCCTTTCATGATCCTTTTTTTGGGGTGCTGAATACATACCATAAACATGATCTACTCAGAAAAGAGCTAGTTAATGCAATTACCGTCTAAACCTCCGATCTCTTAAATAATCCTGTAATCCCATGTCTAATCAGATCAAAGCGAAACTAGCCGATTACTGGATACAGCAACGTGCGCTAGATTCACCCGACTCCAGCCAGTCCCGCATGCGGTGGGGGATTTAATAGTTGATGCTTTCTAGTAATAGCAAACAAAAAAAAAAACAAATCAGAGGCTCCAACACAAGGGGTTAAAGCGTCCCAGTCCCAGCAGCAGTTTTTGGCCAGCAGAGACTTCCCCATGGCAGAAGAAAAGGTAAGAAATGCCCGAACTTACCTTGTCAGAGTGTGTTTGTAAAGAGATGCGCTCTTCTCCGGAACGGATGGAGAGATGACGGCCAATGCGGGGCTTCCTCCGTACTACTGCTTATTCTGGGTTCTAATGTCAGCAGGAGACAATATCCTACACTACACACAGCCCCAGTTCCAACCCATAGACAGTCCCCTGAAATAAAGACATAAAGAAGAGGGCTAAGGAACAGGAGACTAGGAGGAGAAAAAAGAATTAGCTGAACTGAAAGAGAGCAGCTTTGTACCTAGTGGCTGCTGATGCTAATCTAAACTAAAGCACAGGCAAAACAAAGAAAAGGGGATGGGTAGTAAGGCGTTACAGAGCCAGGGTGGAAAAAGGGTGCCCCGCTTTTTATCATCAAGTCTTCCTCCTTTTCACTGGGTTTCTTTTTTTTTTAATTGATGGCTACAGAGATAGGTAAAAAAAAAATCGGGTGGGAAGGTGGCTTATGTAAAAGGGAGGGAGGTGGAGCGGCCGGTGTATTTATAAATTAAAAAAAAAAAAAAAAAAAGCTCTCCCCACTAGCTTTGTCCAGCCAGCGCTCTTCTCCCTGCACTGACACTACTAGCGCTGCACACACCTGCCGAACACTGGCGCTCCCGTTAGCCAGCCGCGCTGCTCCTGTTGGCGAGGGTCGGCCACGCCCACCGTAACTAGGGAAGGAGGGAGTGCGGTGGAGGGTGGTGGCGATGGATGCGGGAGGGAGGAGGGGGGGGGCTGTCCAGTCTTGAAGGATGGTGAAGGACCGCGGAAGCTTTGTAACCATTGCTAATTACCTATGTATAAAGCTGTGTTTGAAGAGAGATGCGCTGTTTGTTTTTTAATTCGGAGATAACGCCGGCTGCCAAGGTTTTTCTCAAGGTCACAATGAACCCGGTGAGCGCTCCTTTGCAGAGATTCGCCTCGTGTGCTCTTTCATTGGACAGGCCAAGGCAATGCCGAGCAAGCCTGGCATTTCTAAAAGGTTTACGTTGCGATCCGGTCATCATTCCGTGCAGGTGTCTAGCATTGGGCAGTGTAGGGTGATGGAGAACAGGGGCATGCTGCTGCTCTGGGGATGCTAGCTTGCTTTCTTTAATCAGACCATGTCAGATCATTGCAGCTTTCTAGAAGGGGCGTAGTTCCGGGGCTATGCCATCCATCCATGCAAACTTCTCCTAAAACAAATTCATTTCCATCAGACAGCTTTTGCCTAGGTGTCGGTTGATGGGGCAACAAGCAATAGCCGTTGGTAATATTTTTATTATGTTATTATTGAATATTTATGACCTTTTGCATAAGGTGTTTGCAGACCAAAGGCTTTGCCCATCGTCCTTTTATATAACCCAAGATCGCACAAATCAGTGTGGTTCAAGTGAAAGAGACAAGGCAAGCCTGCTCTTGTTAACCACAAGCGCCCTTTTCCTTTGGAAGTGTCCTTCAATGCATATTAATAATGAATGTCTATGATCTTCTAGCTCTGATGCCATCCTCCTGTATTGGGCAGCATGTCCTTCGTTTATCGATAGCACGATCTGGAATGTGTGTATTACTGCACATGCATGATTTATGATCTCCGAGTGAGACAGCAGCGTGGAGTCAGTAGTCTTTATATTTCTGAGGATGGAATTAAGTCTTCAGCGTAATTCCAATAGGGTAGGACAGTTGCATCGCTTAAGGTGACCTTCCACATTGTACAATATCCTTTAGAGATCTCTGGTAGATTGTACAATCTCCTTCAGATCTCATTTAGATTGTACAGTCCCTTTTATATTTCCTGTAGAGTGTCCAGTCCCCTTTAGAACTCTTATAGATTGCACAGTCCCGTTAGATCTCTTACAGATTGTAACGTCTCCTCATATCTGTTTTAGATTGTACAGTCCCCTTTACTGTGTGCAGTCCCCTTTAGATCTCTTATAGATTGTACAGTCCCCTTTAAATCTATAGATTATACAGTCCCCTTTAAATCTCCTATAGATTATACAGTCCCCTTTAAATCTCCTATAGATTATACAGTCCCCTTTAAATCTCCTATAGATTATACAGTCCCCTTTAAATCTCCTATAGATTGTACAGTCTCTTGTAAAACTCTTATAGATTGTACAGTCCCTTGTAAAACTCTTATAGATTGTACAGTCCCTTGTAAAACTCTTATAGATTGTACAGTCCCTTGTAAAACTCTTATAGATTGTACAGTCCCTTGTAAAACTCTTATAGATTGTACAGTCCCTTGTAAAACTCTTATAGATTGTACAGTCCCTTGTAAAACTCTTATAGATTGTACAGTCCCTTGTAAAACTCCTATAGATTGTACAGTCTCTTGTAAAACTCCTATAGATTGTACAGTCTCTTGTAAAACTCTTATAGATTGTATGGTCCTCCTTAGATCTCTTATAGATTGTATAGTCCTTTTTACATCTTCTGTAGATTATACAGTCCCCTTTAGATCACAGTACAGTCCCCCTTAGATCTCTTGTAGATTGTACAGTCCCCTTTAGATCTTCTGTAGATTTTACAGTCCCCTTTAGATCACAGTACAGTCCCCCTTAGAACTCTTGTAGATTGTACAGTCTCCTTTAGATCTTCTGTATATTGTACAGTCCCCTTTAGATCATGGTACACCCCCCCCCCTTAGATCTCTTGTAGGTTGTACAGTCCCCTTTAGATCTTCTGTAGATTGTACAGTCCCCTTTAAATCTTGGTACAGTCCCCTTTGGATCTTCTGTAGATTGTACAGCCCCCTTTAGATCTTGGTACAGTCCCCTTTAGATCTACTGTAGATTGTACAGTCCCTTTTTAAATCTTGGTACAGTCCCCTTTAGATCTACTGTAGATTGTACAGTCCCTTTTTAGATCTTGGTACAGTCCCCTTTAGAGCTGCCATCAACTGTGTAGTGCAAGAGCTTGTCTGATGTAGGGCAAATTGAAAGGATTGTTCATGTTTGTCTTCATAATGAATAGTTTTATTAAATCTTAAGGAGATTGTTATATGTGTATAACCATATAATGTATGGCCAGCTTTTAGAGCATAGCGTTAACATTTAATAATACAAGCTACCCCAGCAAATCATCTCATTTGATTTCTCTTTCTATATTTAACTATGACAGCAGTGCAAATGAAAAAAAAGGCATGTGAAGGCATGCACGCATCCTATACAAGTGAATATGGTGCTGTAAAAAGAAGTTTGTATGATGTTCGGGCAAGTGATGTAACTGACACATTTCAACCGTTTTAGTAGCGACCTAGTTATTTAGAGAACTCTCCCAGCTTCAGCACTACTGTGTGTATTCAGCACCATGGACAGCTCAGCACAGAACGCCTGCTATTAGGACCGCGGCTGTTCTGTAAGGATCTTCCCGACTAGCCCTTATCCCGTTTCCTTTCTCTACACAAATAATTGTTTTCATGACTACCTTTCATTAGTAACTTTCTATTTGTATTAACCGACATAGCTGTATACAGTGTCTGATTTATTCGCGGTTGGGTGAGTTTAGTGACACTGTTCAGTGAAGTGTGCCGACACGTCTAGTACTGTGGGAATGTTAATATGTGTCTATGATCTTCATAACACGGAGCTATTATTTGTTGTTGAACATGTTGCAGTGTACTTAAGTAACCATTAACACAGCAGGACTGACTGGTGTGCAAAGTGTAGTAATCCATGTTGATCTAGCTGAACACCAGCAATTGAATTCTGATTGCGATTGGTTATTGCCCTTTGCACTGCTTTGTTAAGTAATCGTTTTATAACACTAGGTAATCTTTATACAATTGAGTAATATTTGTGTTGTTTGACAACATATTACTGTGTACTAAAAATCAGACATTAAAACAGCAGGAGTCTTTTGCAAAGTGTTGTATCCATAATGATCATTGCATATTTAAATTTACTTGAATATCATACATTGAATTTTGACTGGTTGCTATGGGCTATTTCCCTTTACACTGCTTTATTGGGAAAAAATCTTTTATACAATGAATAATCTTTATAACACCTAGAAATGACTTCATGTTTAACAATGTTGCTATTTGCTTAAAGTGGAACTCAAGGAAACCTAGAAATTACCCCCTGCAGTGGGGCTACTTCTGCGCTGCAAGGGTTAACTGCTTGTTTCTGTCTAGGGGATTTGGAAAAGCAGATTTAATTACTGGATTCGCCAGTTCTTCTGGCTCCTCTCCAATATTAGACCCTACAGCCTCTTCTCCACCAATGCTTTAGCAGTCTAAGTCTTCTGACATCATCAAGACTGAGGTAGGGTACTATGGCACTGCATTGGATGTAAGGACATTGGGGGGACAGTCATTGGCTGGAGCATGGGGGAGCACTGTCTGCCAGGGCAGTGGAGGAACAGGCAAGTAAAAGTGCTTTTACTGCCCCCTACAGTAAACAAGTGGTTAATTCTTCCAGTGTTGGCACAGCCCCACTGTTAGGCAAACATATTGTTTCCTGGAGATGAGCCTTAAAAAGTACCCATAACAACAGCAGAACTGAAAAGGTTACCTCAATATCATAAACTGAAAGGCCAATTGATATGGGTAATTTCCCTTTTCAGCTGCTTTTTGCAACAATGCTATATGTTCTCAATATATTAAAATCAATGTGTTTCTGTACTATACTGTAATTTGTAGCATTTAGTCTGACATCTGTTGATTGCCCTAGGTAAATGGTGTAGTTATTTTATGTAAATGAGCAACAGGTAAAATAACTAACAGTAAAGTGTGCTTTTTATTTAATTAAAAAGTATTGTGTATCTGAAAAAGTAAATACTCCGTTCTTTGTGTCTGACTTGTATCTCAGTTTTCATATTGTCCGTGTTGCAGCCAAGATGAAACATGCCCTGAAAAATTATGTTTGGAGGATAAAAATTGGAATCTGGTCAGTTTCTTTGAAACAATAGGAATTATTACTTCTAAAGTTTAGAATTGCGGTCCCCTGGGCTTGGGTACCTATGCCATATCTAGTATAAACATAAGGGTTGATTTACTTAAGGATCAGAATGTTAACATGGCTCTGCAGCTCTGTTTACTTCAGTCTTCCAGTCTTGTGCAAGGTAAAGTCTCTGTGCTAAAGGAGCATCCTGTCCATGTACTAAATCAACTTCCTGGGCCTGATTTGCTGAAGTCAAAGTTAACCTTGATGTAGGGCATTGATCCCCAGTGATGCTGAAAACATACTCTTCTGTAAAATATTTTAAAAAAAACACACTGAATATATGTGCCTGAATGTGCACACGTGCTATGCAGAAATAGAGTTACTAAAATCCAACACTCCTAGCGGTAGTTATTTGCAGATATTTGCAGTTCCAAGTATGCATTCCTCCTTCTCCCACAACTAGATGAACTTGGATTTTATTTTAAGTTTAGTAAACTTTACCAAACTTTATGCCATTTTTATGATAAATTTTTTTTTTTGTATTTTTTTCAATTAAATTTTGTGGGTAAAAAACATTTAATTTGAATTGTTTACTAGAAACATTTACTTTATACAAAAATATATCAAAAGTTTTTTCAGTCTCAAAGTCTGTTATACTATACATATGTGATTGCTGATAGCTGTGATCTTTAACTGCTTGCCCTCCAGAGGATTTACCCCCCTTCCTGACCAGGCCATTTTTTGCCTTACAGCACTGCATTGCTTTAACTGACAATTGTGCGGTCATGCAATGCTGTACCCATAAGAAATTTACGTCCTTTTTTCCCCACAAATAGAGCTTTCTTTTGGTGGTATTTGATTGCCTGTGTGGTTTTTATTTTTTACGCTATAAATAAAAAAAACAACAATTTTGAGAAAAAAAAAAAACTATATTTTTGACATTTTGTTATTAAATCTGTCTAGTCAAAAATATAAAAAAAAAAATTTCCACATAAATTTAGGCCAAAATGTATTCTACTACATGTCTTTGCTAAAAATACGAGTGTAAATTAATTGGTTTACTTGAAAGTTATAGCGTTTACAAATAACAGTATATATACTGTAAAAAAAAAATTTCTACTAGTAATGGCGGCGATCAGCAACTTATAGCGGGACTTCGGCAGGCATTCTGACACTGGGGGGAACTGACTTAGTGTCACTGACATCCCCAGTGACACCAATACAGTGATCAGTGCTAATAAAAAGCACTGACACTGTACTAATGACAGTGGGCAGGAAGGGGTTAACATCTGGGGTGATCAAAGGGTTAACTGTGTGCTGTGTGTGTTTTACTATGAGGCTGTGTGTGCTTTCCACTGTAAGCACACTGCTTTAGCAGTGCGTAGCAGAGCCATATAAAGCAATATGCTGGAGCTAACGGGAGAGAACTGTATTGTTTACATACAGTTCTCTCCCCTGTCGGTAATACTCGCCAATCACTGGCTGGTACCCGTTGATTGACAGCTGAGGTCGCAAATGGCGGCACGGGTAGGGCGTGCGTGCGGCTCGCACAAGGCCCCTACCAGGAAATGCAAAATCACACACATGTGATTTTGCGCACCCCTGGCGCCCTGTAGCAGTATTTCTGCTATAGGATGACAGGAAAGCAGTTAAAATGATTGTAAAGTCTTCAAAAAGAAAAATAAAATTGGTCCCTGTAAGTTAATGTCATAATGTGCTAATATGCATCACATACTAGCACATTATGGAAGACTTGCCTTAAAACGAAGTCCTCCAGCGGCATGCTGTCACAGCTGACAGGGCTTCCATCTTCACCTGGTCTTCCTTCTAGGTTCGTTTGGATGGCCAAACTGCGATGATGTCACTCCCGTGAGGGAGCCAGGACTGTGACAGAGCACTCTGAAGGGGTGGCATGCCCCATTGTTTATATATATATTGCTATTTGTCTGAGCATAAATCTATGTTTATATCAATCATGTTTGAATCCAAACATGATTGGGAACTACACTTTCAGTAGAATACTTTATAAGATTAGTTTTGAACTGTCCTCCTGCTAGTGTTAGGTCATGTCCCCTTGTTCTTGATCTTGGTTTCATATTGAAATTACTCCATTACTTCGCTCTTGAACATTTTTTTACACACTTAATGTATTTAAACATTTCAAACATGTCTTTTCCCTTCTTTCATCAAGACTATACATATTAAGTTCCTGAAGTCCCTCCTAATATCTTTTATCCCTCAGACCTTTCACCATTTTTCACCCATCTCTGGATTTGTTCTAACTTATCTTTTTGTAAGTGAGGTTTTCAGAACTGGACACAGTATTCTAAATGAGATCTCACTAAAGATCTATATGATCTGCTGGTAAATCCCTCTAGTGCTTCACCCTAGAATTCAATTTGCTTTTCCCAATGCTTGGCCATACTGTTTGCTCTTTTTTTCAGTCATCTGAAATAAACACTCCCAAATCTTTTTCCTCTGTAGTTCTGGCCAATGCAGTACCCACAAAATTGTACCCTAAGAAGGGATCCTTTTTCCTTAAGGGCTCCTGCACACGTGTGTTGATTATGAAGAACAAAGCAATGCTCATTAACGCTCCTATGGCATTTATGATGATTAGTGATTTTAAGGAAATTATCTAATTTGATATGTTGATTTAGGATATTTTACAAAATTCTATAAAATAAAAAGCAGAAGCCATGTAATCATACTCACCATTGCTCTCCTGCTCCCTGGAGGACAGTGTTTCCTCGTCTAAGGATAATAGCTGCTTTGTGACTTGTTGCCAGACTTGTTTGTTTGTATTTTATTGTATGCATCACAACAGTTTGGGATACTTGGTTTGTATAAGTCCATGTGCTGTTGTACCTCTCATATGAGTACTGATACATTATTACCCACACTTGCTGTGCTCTTCACTAGCAATAATGCTCAATGCCTCTTGCTCTCACCTGGCACTGCCAGTATTGCTGGCTAGCTTGATGCTTTTGGCTGTGCACAGAAGCAAATGGAGTTACCACACAGCTGTTCTGTACAACCAGGAAATTAATAGAACAGCTCTGTGCTAGTTCTCTATTATTTCCTAGTTCATTCTGGGATGCCAGAATTTTACATTAAACACCTGCTAACCCCTCGCAGTAAATGTACTGTGAGCAGGCGTCTGGTACAGGCACAATCACATACATGTATGTCGTCTGTACATGGGAGCACAGCACTCCACTCCTGTGACCGCTGTGTCCAACAGACACAGTGGATTACTGTTACTGATTGGTCATAGTGATCACACGATTACAATGTAAACAAAACAGTCATGAATGGTTTCCATTCATGACTGCTAACTTATTTGTTGTGAAACTGTGATTGGCTCACAGCTATCATGTGATACCTGACTACCTGTACCATGTGATTAGCTGTAGCCAACTAGCCAACCACAGCAAGTCAACAGTAACTAAGCTGTCATGAATGTTAACCCAATCATGGTGATGCTGTACTGCACTGGTGACACAATATAAAATAAAACAAAGTTAAGACTAAAACCATTTTTTTATTTAATTTCTTGATCTTCCAAAAAAATAACTTGAAAAACTCTCCAGGCCACTTAAAAAAATATCTCGGGCTATCTACTTTTCAAAAAGGGGTCATTTGGGGGGAATTTACAGTGTCATGGCATTTTAGGGCCTCAAGAAATGATTTTATTTATATATATATATATATATATATATATATATATATATACACATACATACAGTTGTATTCAAAATAATAGCAGTGTGTTGAAAAAGTGAATAAAGCTCAAAATCCTTCTAATAGCTTTTATTTCCATACACACAAATGCATTGGGAACACTACACATTCTATTCCAAATCAAAACATGAAGAAAAATATATCAAATTTATGTTGTTCCTCTAAAAAAATTGAAGAAAAGTGAATATTAGACTGTTCAAAAAAATAGCAGTGTTTGTATTCTTCTTTACAAACTCAAACATTCACTATATAAACTGAAAAATGTTTGAAGATTTTGCTTTCCTTTGAATCACTTAATGAATATTTAGTTGTATAAGCACTGTTTCTGAGAACTGCTGTACATCTGTGTTGCATGGAGTCAACCAACTTCTGGCACCTGTGAACAGGTATTCCAGCCCAGGATGATTGGACTACATTCCACAGTTCTTCCCTATTTCTTGGTTTTGCCTCAGAAACTGCATTTTGTATGTCACCCCAGAAGTTTTCTATTGGATTAAGATCCGGGGATTGGGCTGGCCACTCCATAACGTCAATCTTGTTGGTCTGGAACCAAGATGTTTACTGGTGTGTTTGGGGTCGTTGTCTTGTTGGAACACCCATTTCAAGGGCATTTCCTCTTCAGCATAAGGCAGCATGACCTCTTCAAGTATTCTGATGTATTCACACTGATCCATGATCCCTGGTATACGATAAATAGGCCCAACATGAGAAACATCCCCATATCATGATGCTTGCGCAACTATGCTTCACTGTCTTCACAGTGTACTGTGGCTTGGATTCAGTGTTTGGGGGTCGTCTGACAAACTGTCTCCGGCCACTAGATCCAAAAAGAACAATCTTACTTTCATCAGTCCACAAAATGTTGCACCATTTCTCTTTAGGCCAGTCAATGTGCTCTTTGGCAAATTGTAACCTCTTCAGCACGTCTTTTTTTCAACAGTGGGACTTTGCGGGGGCTTCTTGCAGATAGCTTGGCTTCTCATAGACGTCTTCTAATTGTAACAGTACTCACAGGTAACTTTAGACCTTCTTTTATCTTCCTGGAGCTGATTGTTGGCCGAGTCCTTGCCATTTTGGCTATTCTTCTATCCATTCGAATGGTAGTTTTTCGCTTTCTTCCACATCTTTCAGGTTTTGGTTGCCATTTTAAAGCATTTGCGATCATTTTAGCTGAGCAGCCTATCATTTTCTACACTTCTTTATATGTTTTCCCTTCTCCAATCAACTTTTTAATCAAGGTACGCTGTTCTTCTGAACAATGTCTGGAACGACCCATTTTCCTCAGAATTTCAGAGAGAAATGCCCTGTAACCAGCATGTACAACATTTGCTGCCTTCCTTCCTTAAATAAGGGCAGTAATTGCCACCTGTTTTTCAAAGAATGAATGACCTCACTAATAGAACTCCACACTGCTATTATTTTGAACATGCCCCTTTCAATTAGTGATTCAATTACACAGAATCAGCAGCATGCATGTCATGACTGTTGGGTCTGTTGGATTTCTATTACTCTGCTACACCTGCTAGTAAATTATTTGCCATGTAGAAATATAATTTCTACCAAAAACAGTGATTGATCAGGTTAGTGATGTCTGACTGCTATTATTTTGAACACAACTGTACATACATACCGGCAGGCGTACCTCGGTTTACGAATGCATAGGTCAACGTAATTTTTGGTTTACAAATGAAAATACATTGAAAACAATGTTTACAAATTTTTTTCGCAATACGAATGGATTAATTAGTTTTCAATGCATTTACGATTTTTTTTTTTTAATCATGTTCCTGTACAGTACTATACCTTTAACCACTAGCCTACAGGGCACTTATACCCCCTTCTTGCCCAGGCCAATTGCCAGCTTTCAGCGCTGTTGCACTGTGACTGACAATTGCGCGGTCATACAACACTGTACCTATATGAAATTTTTATCATTTTTTTGTAACAGATAGAGCTTTATTTTGGTGGGATTTAATCACCTCTGGGTTTTTTATTTTTCATAAACAAACCAAAATACACTGAAAATTTTGAAAAAAAAAGTTTTTTCTTAGCTTTTGTTATAAAATTTTGTAAATAAGTGATTTTTCTCCTTCACTGATGTGTGCTAATGAGGCTGCAGTGATGGGCACTGATAGGCTGCACTGATGGACACTGATAGGTGGCACTGATGGGTACTGATGAGGAGGCACTGGTAGGTGGCACTGATGGGCATTGACAGGCATCACTGATGGGCACTGAAAGGCAGCACTAATATATGGCACTGATAGGTGGCACTGACTGGCACTGTTAGGTGGCACTGACTGGCATTGTTAGGTGGCACTGATAGGCAGCACTGACGGGCACTGATAGGCGGCACTGATGCACACTGATAGGCGGCACTGACTGGCACTGATAGGTGGCACTGACTGGCATTGATAGGTGGCACTGATTGTCAGCACTGATAGGTCACACTGACTGGCATTGATAGGTGGCATTGACTGGCACTGATGGGTGACACTGAAAGGCAGCTCAGATGGGCAATGATATGTGGCATTGATGTGGCACTGAAATGTGGCACTGATGGGCACTGGCAGGTGGCATGGATGAGCACTGAGAGCTGGCACTGATGGACACTGACAGGTGGCGCTGCTGGGGCTACACAGATCATCAGGGCACACTGATCATCAGTGCTCTGATGATCTGTGTACATTTCCCCTCCGAGGAATGCCGATTACCGGCATTTCCCTGTTTTCCACATGATCAGCTGTGATTGGACACAGCTGATCACATGACCGAGCCGACATCTTCGGCTCTTTGCGTGGATCGGTGATCCGCTGTGTCTAAGGGACACAGCGCACCACTGATCGCCGCGCTGCGTATTCTGGGATCCGCGCCTGCGCGGTTGGAATGGGAGGACGTCATATGATTTCTCCCAGAATAAGAGAACCACCTTGCATATTACTATATGGCGGGCGGGAGGCGGTTCAAGTGCGCATTATAAAGAGTTTTGAACAGAAGACTTTTTACTTTTTTCTGACCTCTGGAATGGATTAATTGATATTCAATGCATTTACGATTTTTTTTTTTTATAAATCATGTCCCTGGACAGTATTTACTGTATGCCTTTAAAGAGCACTTTATAAAGAGTTATGAACAGATAAAATACTTTTTTTTTAAACTTTTTTCTGACCTCTGGAATTAATTGGTTTTCAGTGCATACCTATGGGAAACCGCATTTCAGTTTATGAATTTTTTGCAATACGAAAAGTCCCGCAGAATGCATTAAATTCGTAAATATAAAATACACCATAGTTTGTAGACACTATAACTTTCACATAAACCAATTAATATACACTTTTTGTTGAGATTTTTTTTTTTTAACCAAAGACGTAGTAACACCTTCCGGAGGTCAAGTGGTTAAGAAACATTGAACTGCAGGTTCCACTGCTTTGACCAATCTTTCAGCAAGTCCTATATGAACCTCATTTACAACCACAGTATACTAAATATAGAGTGCAGCATATGTTCTGCATAATCCATTGCCAGAGGTTCTAATTTAATACCACGATTATAAACTCTAAAAAAAAGTGATAATATTGTCAATCATTGCTGGATAATTCCTGGTTGCCAGATCTCCATTGTAAAACTGAATTATAACAAGACAGCGCTCTTCCCAAAGGATATCTCTTATGGTGCAGAAGTGCTAGAAAACAAATATGAAAAATATAAAAAAACTAAAAATAAAGTGTGGGAAAGTGTCCAAAACAATGTGTGGGAAACTATTCAAAAACATAACATTCTAACAATCAATATATCTAAAAATAATGAACATAACTATAAACAGAAATATAAAAAAAAAATATAAAAAATTATTTAATAAAAAAAAAATATAAAAAATTATTTAATAAAAAGGTGTGGAAAAGTGTTCAAAAGAAAAAAGTCAATCAATTAGTGAAACAATTGGTGAAACAATTGTGAAGTGCTCCAATCCTCAAAAATCATTATCTTGTGTATTGTTGATACACAGAAATATTAAAAAAAACTTTTTTAAAAAAAATGTGTGGGAAAGTGTTAAAAAGAAAAAAGTCAATGAATTGGTGAAATAATTGGAGAAACAATTGGTGAATTGTGAAGTGCTAAGTTTTTTTTATATTTTTTTTTAGCACTTCTGTACCATAAGAGATATCTTTTGTGAAGAGCGCTGTCTTGTTATAATTTAGTTTGGCTGTTTGCCCTTCATTGGGTTTGATAGTGGCTCTCCCTGAATATATTTCTTATTTATACACATTTTTTTCAAGTTCCAGAGGCGCTGTTCTCTAATTGGTATTCAGATCTCTATGGTGGCTGAAAAAAAGTATCAGGTGAGTCATTGGGAGCTATTGTTGAAGCAGCAGTTATAAAGTATTTTGGTTCCATCAGTCTTGGTTGTTTTCCACACAGTGATTGGTTTTCCTGGCTTAGAGTTAGTTTGCCACATATAACCAATCCATACTTGCTGGAAACCAAAGCAGACAAATATTATGTGAGAAGTGCCAGCTCCTCAGTTTGAAATTGGCGCAGATGGCAGTTAATCTTAAACTGAAACATACACATACTATGCTGGTTAGGAGGGAAAGTGTAATGTAGGGGAGTGTAGTGTTGGCAGCCATAGCCAGGGCAGCAAGTGAGGAAGGAGAAGGGCAGAGAGCACTTGTACGCACTAGTGCAAACCCAGATGAAGAATGCCCATGAACTAGGCAAGGTGTGCTGTTTGTGGGGGACAATTCATTCACCTGAGGGGCAAGTGTTTCCAGGATACACTGTGCACAGGGCAGGCTGGACTGCTTCTGTCAATGAGACGTGCGCCCTGTACAGTGGAGGCAGGGCTGACAAGGGAGTTCTCCTATATTAAAGTAGTTGTAAAGGCTAAAGGTTTTTTACCTTAATGTATTCTCTGCATTAAGATAAAACACCTTTAATATTCAGCTCCCCCCTCAGCCTCCCCTTATACTTACCTGAGCCTCGTCTCAATCCAGTGATGTGCATGAGAGCAGCGGCTCTCTGCCTCCTCACTGGCTCAGAGGCAGCAGCGAGAGCCCTTGATATTGTCAATAACAGCCAGTGAAGAGCAAATGGGGGAAGGGGCTGAACCGCGCTCTGTGTGTCAATGGAACACAGAGGATACTTGGGAGAGAGTGGGTCACTCAGCAGGGGGAAGTGGCCTGGAGCCCCAGAGGAGGAACCCGAGAAGAGAAAGATTGGAGCTGCTCTTTGCAAAACCATTGCACAGTGGAGGTAAGTATGACATGTTTTTATGAAAGTTTACAATCTATTTAACGTGGAAAGTAAACTTTGTTTTTCATGCTTTACCTACAGTTAAGCCTTTAATAAGGCTTACCTGTAGGTACTGTATATATCTCCTAAACGTGCACCGTTTAGGAGATATTTACTGTGGCAGCTTCGGTGATGTCACTGGCGCATGCTCACTGCGCTCTCACTGGATGGCTCAATGGACAACAAATATATATGCTCCCAATGGACAACAAATATATATGTTAACAATTCTCCAGACACTTCCTTTTTTTCAGGAACTGGTATCTTGGGTGTTTAAGGTCCCCAAAACTCTTCATTCAATAGGAGGGGATTTTAACTCGGTCATGCGCCCTTCTGAAGATTGCTCGAGTGGGCGGCTCCTTAAACCCCGATATCTTGCTTCTCCTACACTGGGACCCACCCTTCTGGCCCAGTCTGTTTCGACAATGTGCTTTGTGGATTTCTGGCACTTAACCGGCCCAGCTGATTGCGAATTTACTTTTTTTTGCCCCCCTCCCAATTTATTCTCACTGATAGATTCTTTTTTGCCTTTCTAGCACTAGTATTCTTGCTCCATGATAAGGAAATAGGAAATATTATGATTTCAGAACATAGCCCCATTCTAGTTGAGCTATCCAGACTCAAATGCTCCTCTCCCTCGCCTATTTGGCGTTTCCTGTCCTACCTAGCTAACAAAGAGGATTTTCGTTTTACTTCTCTATATTGCTCTATACTGTGTGGGCGGACTATGCAGCTACCAATGGAGCCCACCTTATTGATCCCAACCTTTTTTGGGAAGCGGAAAAAGCCTTCCGTAGGGGTAAAATTATTTCTCATTCTTCCCAATTTAAAACATTCCCGACAACAATTCCAGCTAGTGAAACTCTCCATTTAGCACATGAGGCTTTGTTGCAGTCATGCACCTTGGCCACCAGAAAAGCTTGGCAACTTGCGAAACGTAACTTTGACTTGTGGGCAGAACAGCAGAAGGCAGCTAAACTGTTGTACTGCACTTCACAATTCCTCAGATTTGGTAATAATGCTGGTAAACTTTTAGCCAAACTCTGCTCAGGCCCTAGGCGACCAACTTACATTTCTACTCTGAAAAATCCTGCGTGCTGTTTTGTTACCACACCTTGGAAGTTATTAAACTGCTCACTGATTACTATAAATCTCTTTATTCAGAGGATTCGATTGACCAGGTGAAAGCTACTGCCCCACTGGCTAGAGTGAGTTTACCTCAACTCCCCTCAGCTCAATTAAGAGACTCTAAATGCCCCTATCTTTCTGAAGGATATGCAGACAACTATCAAATCACTCCCTATGGCCAAGTCCCCAGGCTTGGATGGATATGCTGCAGAATTCTACAAACTTACCAATGACTTTATTCCTGACACCTCAAAACATGTCTTCATGGCATTGTGGGAGGGTGGTCTATATCTCCCCACTGGAACACAGGCTTACATTAGACTCATTTCTAAGAAAAGGAAAGACCCCCTACTTCTGAGCTCCCATAGGCCTATATCATTAATCAATGTTGATATAAAAATGTTCTCAAAAATAGTGGCATCACAATTAGCACCACTCCTTCCTTCCATTTTACATCTGACTCAGTCAGGTTTTGTCACGGGATGGTTGGCAACTTTGAACATCCACAGGGTATTACTTGTGCTAAAATATGCCAAATCACATTTAGATCAAGATCTTGCCATCATCTGTCTCAGCGTCAAAAAGGCTTTTGACAACATTAGCTTCTCCTGGTTTTTTATAGTAATGAGAACATTTGGATTTTCGGGCCCGGTTTTAGACTTTATACAACAAATGTGTGCATTCCCTTCTGCTCGCTCAGTTACCCCAGACTTCATCTTGGATACCATTCCTTTAACTAAGGGAATGAGACGGGGTGCCCTCTCTAACCTCTTCTCTTTTTATTATTGCAATTGAGCCATTGCCCAAAACAATTAATTCAAAGGACAGTGTTAGCGTATCACTATTGGCAATCAAACCTTCCAATCAGCATTATTTGAGGATGATAATTTATTGTTTTCCTCCAATCCCTCATTAGATTTTATTAAACTTAAAGAATTGTTTGTGGCATTTCGTCTCTGCTCTGGGATAAGAATCAATTTTGATAAAACATAAGTCCTATCCTTTAAACCCTTGTGAGTCTGCTAAATGGTGACTATCTCCTCCATTTAGCATTGCCAATCATCACCTCACTTACTTGGGTATATGGATAGGATGAGAGCCCTCATCATTATATAATCTTCATTACCCCCCTCTAATAACTAAAATTATACAGGATCTGGAAGCATGGGCATCCCTCCCCCTCTCGTTCCTTGGGAGATGTCACCTGTTTAAAATTGTGTCGTTTGTACATTTATTATATCCTATGCAAACTATACCCCTTCTACTAAAACACTCCGATATGCAAAAAAATTAACTCGGCTCTGATTGCCTTCTTATGGTCTTGTAAGAAAGCACACATTGCCCTCCAGAAACTTTGTCTCCCTAAGACTGAAGGTGGTGCAAGCCTGCCCAATTTACAGTTCTACAATCTTTCCTGTTTGCTGAGACAATGCCCAGATTGGATATCTGGAAAATCTCGATACACTAATTATGTACTTGCGGAGGCCCTTGTCTCTCCGTTCACCCTCCCACCTGTCTTTCATTCTAATTTGAGGGCATTACTGGCTTCTCTGATCAAATATTTTAATTAGAGATACTGTCATAGCCTGGAGGGAGGTGTGGAGATTGCTGGGGTTATCCTCAAACATATTTCAAAACTTACCTATTCATGGAAACCCCATGTCTTTATTCTACTCTTTATTCTACTTGTAGTCTCGCCAAAGTACATACAAAGTATAAAGGTAGCCCTGGTGCTTTAAAATCATTCTCTGATCTATCTCAGGAGTACTCCCTACCACTATCACATGTCTTCCATTATCAGCAGCTACTCAGCTGCCTACGGACCTGCTGAAAGACCCTCTTCAAAGTTCTTTCATTGAGGTAGGGCTTCATCATGATGACTACTCTATTTCTAGCTTCTACTCTCATCTTATTACACACCAGTGGAATAAATACCATCTTGCTCTGTTCTGAAAGTGGATTTCCATCCTCAATGATCCTGATGCTCCAGATATGCTTCTAATGGGATATCGCTCTATGTGCAAGCTTATCATATTGGAGTCCTGGTGATAGACCCAATTCAAAATACTGCACAAAGCTTACTACCCTTTCCGCGCCAACATCATGGATAGAAACATTCTCAGTGTCCATGGTGCCTGTTTCAATGACCCACACTATTTCATCACCTCTGGGAATGTTTTTTCCTTTCTACTTTCTGGAACTCTGTCCTTAAATACATTACCAATGTCCACAAAGTAAAGTTACCCAAGGACCCTTTGCTGTATCTTTTTAGATGTAAAATATCAGCTACTTCGGCTCAGTTGATGGCACCTTCAGCCCTCCCACAGAGGGCTCATGTATGCCTATTAGTAGCTTGTTGAACAATTCTGTGCAACTGAATTCACCCTTCTCTGCCTCGTTTTTCAGCTGTAAAACAGGCATTACTATTACTGTCTAATATAGAGAAACTGGTTACCATAGTACAAAACCTTCACACTACCCGATGCTTTTTCACTAGACAAAGAAGATTTATTGAGTACATATTCTCACAAGAGGAACTTTCTTCTAACTTGTGCCCTATCTGCTATACTGAAGGGTATTTGAAGCATGATCTTCTCAACTCCTTGGGCAGGCTTAAAGTTCTAGAACCAGCCCAGCCCCTCGGCTTTTCCCATTTTAAACACACTAGTCCATTGAGACCTCCCACCTAGCTGATCATGCACCACTGATCATATTTCAATTCTGATTCATGTTCTAGATCATATTATCATAAGACCATTAGTGATTCTCACCTGGTTATCGTTTACAATGCCTCCACTCCCAAGGGTACTTTCATGGAATTGATAAGATGCTATTTAACATAGCCCCCCCTTTTCTCTTTCCTTTTTCCTTTTGTTTTGCTGTGATAGTTCTATATTTCTTCTGTTTGTAAGAGTCCTTTATACACACTGTTTCTGTACAGGCTGGCCTTTATTCTGGGGCCCTCACACCCTGTGTTCTGATTTGTATTTTTGAAAATCAATTAAAAAGAATTTCAAAAATTTTAAGAATTTTAAAAATAGAATCTCATTTAATTTGGGCCATGTCTTCACATCGTAGTTTATAGTTATATTATAGTTAAATTAACATCAACTGCAGTGCCAGTTATCCTAGGACAATTTAAGTTTGCTCCAATGTATCAGGTGATTCTGGGTGTCTGGTGGATTCTAGCTTCCAGTAGATGACAGAACCAAACCAGACTAAAGCTCAGTTTTCCAGTTTTTGAGCTACTGTTGTGGGCCTGACAAACCCCAAGTGTTTACATTTGGAACAAGCTGTTTGTAAGCACAGCAAACCCAGTAGCATTTTCTTTGCTTTCTGGAAAAAGCATGCGGCTGATCTTGTTGCAGTTGCATTGCGTCAAATTTCATCCAACATGTCGTTTGTCAGGCTTTACCACTTCCAAAATGCTTCCATTGATGTCAGTGTAAACAAGCTGCAAACACTCTGCAAATGTACAATAAAATGGCAACCACACCAACTTATAACTAGCCTTTACAGCAAGGTACATGTGGAAGGGCAAAGCACGTTGCAAACAAAAGATATCCCAGCTCATTTAGATGCTTAAAGAAATGTAAGCGCCGATTAATTCACCTAATGTGTCAAGACTCTTTAATGGCGTGTTTTGTGTTGCATTAAAAAACTCTTACCTGAAGCCCCTTCTGTGATGGTTTTCTCTTGTATGGATTTTTGTGTTTTCATCTTTACTAGTAACGCTTTCTAAATGCATGTATTTTTCAAATGCGCTGTGAATGTCTTAGGGGTGTTCGTGGCACATTTGCAGTGTCACAGACAAACAAAAAATTTCCCAGCACACTGTGTGTTTCCCTTCCATGTGCACCTTGCTGTAAAGGCTAGTTATGGGTTGGGGTGGTTGCCATTTTTTGTACAGTTGGTTGAATTTGGTGCAGGGACGCACTGGATGCCTTCATTGCCATTGTGCTATTGCTGGGCATCACTTGCTTCTCTGTGCCTTTAATGAGGGGTGCGCTCCCTCCAGGTGCACCTGCTCTAAACCTATCCATTAATATATGTTCTCCTACTTTAGAGGCTCTGAAAATTATAGACTATATAGTAGTTCTTTGACATGGGTACTGCAGTCTATGCATGTATTTGCAAATGTGTGCAAACAAAGCCCTCTGTTTTTAATGGAAACTGTTAGACAGGGCAATTCAGTTGTTTTGCAGGCTGGCTGGTATGTGTGCTGGGAAATCTTTTGTTTTTCTGTGACACTGCAAATGTACCACAAACACTCCTATGACATTCACAGCGCATTTGAGAAATACATGCAGTTAGAAAGCGTTACTAGCCAAGATGAAAACACAAAAATCATACAAGAGAAAACCAACACAGAAGGGGCTTCAGGTAAGAGTTTTTTTAATGCAACACAAAACACGCCATTAAAGAAATTTAATACATTAGGTGCGTTAATGGGCGCGGACATTTCTTTGCACGTCTAAATGAGCCCTAACTGTAGTTCACATGTATTTTGTTTCTTTCCATCCCATTTGATTTTACTAAACAATTGATGGATTGCATCCATCATTTTTGTGTTACATTGTACAATCAAATAAAAAAGCTATACTGACTTGCAAACCTTGGCTTGACTAGTAGAGAAATGTATGCCACAACTCACATTTTTGTCTTATAGCTGGGATGAGGTAGAGATGGAACTATCTTGGTTATTTTCTGTTATCTGTTAAAACATCATTGCTTTCTGCAAAACTGTTCCTGGTTAGTGTGTACACAATTACATTTTCAGCTCCCTGTATTGGTACCAATTATACTGTATAAAGGTATTACTCTGAATTCTAAGTGATAAAAATCTATATGGATATTCAAAAATATGATATGCCTGTATGGCACGGTTAGGTGTTTAACAGTAGAGGGTAGTTACTATTCCTATATCTGTTTCATTATTAAAAAAATAATAATAATGGAGAAAAAGGTGTTCATGCTCCCTTTGGGCACAATCCTTAATTATCGCTGTGGCAGTCCTTAAAATAGAGCATCTGCATGGTGGCAATGCAAGAATATTTTTATATCTCCCCACTGGAACACAGGCTTACATTAGACTCATTTCTAAGAAAAGGAAAGACCCCCTACTTCTGAGCTCCCATAGGCCTATATCATTAATCAATGTTGATATAAAAATGTTCTCAAAAATAGTGGCATCACAATTAGCACCACTCCTTCCTTCCATTTTACATCTGACTCAGTCAGGTTTTGTCACGGGATGGTTGGCAACTTTGAACATCCACAGGGTATTACTTGTGCTAAAATATGCCAAATCACATTTAGATCAAGATCTTGCCATCATCTGTCTCAGCGTCAAAAAGGCTTTTGACAACATTAGCTTCTCCTGGTTTTTTATAGTAATGAGAACATTTGGATTTTCGGGCCCGGTTTTAGACTTTATACAACAAATGTGTGCATTCCCTTCTGCTCGCTCAGTTACCCCAGACTTCATCTTGGATACCATTCCTTTAACTAAGGGAATGAGACGGGGTGCCCTCTCTAACCTCTTCTCTTTTTATTATTGCAATTGAGCCATTGCCCAAAACAATTAATTCAAAGGACAGTGTTAGCGTATCACTATTGGCAATCAAACCTTCCAATCAGCATTATTTGAGGATGATAATTTATTGTTTTCCTCCAATCCCTCATTAGATTTTATTAAACTTAAAGAATTGTTTGTGGCATTTCGTCTCTGCTCTGGGATAAGAATCAATTTTGATAAAACATAAGTCCTATCCTTTAAACCCTTGTGAGTCTGCTAAATGGTGACTATCTCCTCCATTTAGCATTGCCAATCATCACCTCACTTACTTGGGTATATGGATAGGATGAGAGCCCTCATCATTATATAATCTTCATTACCCCCCTCTAATAACTAAAATTATACAGGATCTGGAAGCATGGGCATCCCTCCCCCTCTCGTTCCTTGGGAGATGTCACCTGTTTAAAATTGTGTCGTTTGTACATTTATTATATCCTATGCAAACTATACCCCTTCTACTAAAACACTCCGATATGCAAAAAAATTAACTCGGCTCTGATTGCCTTCTTATGGTCTTGTAAGAAAGCACACATTGCCCTCCAGAAACTTCGTCTCCCTAAGACTGAAGGTGGTGCAAGCCTGCCCAATTTACAGTTCTACAATCTTTCCTGTTTGCTGAGACAATGCCCAGATTGGATATCTGGAAAATCTCGATACACTAATTATGTACTTGCGGAGGCCCTTGTCTCTCCGTTCACCCTCCCACCTGTCTTTCATTCTAATTTGAGGGCATTACTGGCTTCTCTGATCAAATATTTTAATTAGAGATACTGTCATAGCCTGGAGGGAGGTGTGGAGATTGCTGGGGTTATCCTCAAACATATTTCAAAACTTACCTATTCATGGAAACCCCATGTCTTTATTCTACTCTTTATTCTACTTGTAGTCTCGCCAAAGTACATACAAAGTATAAAGGTAGCCCTGGTGCTTTAAAATCATTCTCTGATCTATCTCAGGAGTACTCCCTACCACTATCACATGTCTTCCATTATCAGCAGCTACTCAGCTGCCTACGGACCTGCTGAAAGACCCTCTTCAAAGTTCTTTCATTGAGGTAGGGCTTCATCATGATGACTACTCTATTTCTAGCTTCTACTCTCATCTTATTACACACCAGTGGAATAAATACCATCTTGCTCTGTTCTGAAAGTGGATTTCCATCCTCAATGATCCTGATGCTCCAGATATGCTTCTAATGGGATATCGCTCTATGTGCAAGCTTATCATATTGGAGTCCTGGTGATAGACCCAATTCAAAATACTGCACAAAGCTTACTACCCTTTCCGCGCCAACATCATGGATAGAAACATTCTCAGTGTCCATGGTGCCTGTTTCAATGACCCACACTATTTCATCACCTCTGGGAATGTTTTTTCCTTTCTACTTTCTGGAACTCTGTCCTTAAATACATTACCAATGTCCACAAAGTAAAGTTACCCAAGGACCCTTTGCTGTATCTTTTTAGATGTAAAATATCAGCTACTTCGGCTCAGTTGATGGCACCTTCAGCCCTCCCACAGAGGGCTCATGTATGCCTATTAGTAGCTTGTTGAACAATTCTGTGCAACTGAATTCACCCTTCTCTGCCTCGTTTTTCAGCTGTAAAACAGGCATTACTATTACTGTCTAATATAGAGAAACTGGTTACCATAGTACAAAACCTTCACACTACCCGATGCTTTTTCACTAGACAAAGAAGATTTATTGAGTACATATTCTCACAAGAGGAACTTTCTTCTAACTTGTGCCCTATCTGCTATACTGAAGGGTATTTGAAGCATGATCTTCTCAACTCCTTGGGCAGGCTTAAAGTTCTAGAACCAGCCCAGCCCCTCGGCTTTTCCCATTTTAAACACACTAGTCCATTGAGACCTCCCACCTAGCTGATCATGCACCACTGATCATATTTCAATTCTGATTCATGTTCTAGATCATATTATCATAAGACCATTAGTGATTCTCACCTGGTTATCGTTTACAATGCCTCCACTCCCAAGGGTACTTTCATGGAATTGATAAGATGCTATTTAACATAGCCCCCCCTTTTCTCTTTCCTTTTTCCTTTTGTTTTGCTGTGATAGTTCTATATTTCTTCTGTTTGTAAGAGTCCTTTATACACACTGTTTCTGTACAGGCTGGCCTTTATTCTGGGGCCCTCACACCCTGTGTTCTGATTTGTATTTTTGAAAATCAATTAAAAAGAATTTCAAAAATTTTAAGAATTTTAAAAATAGAATCTCATTTAATTTGGGCCATGTCTTCACATCGTAGTTTATAGTTATATTATAGTTAAATTAACATCAACTGCAGTGCCAGTTATCCTAGGACAATTTAAGTTTGCTCCAATGTATCAGGTGATTCTGGGTGTCTGGTGGATTCTAGCTTCCAGTAGATGACAGAACCAAACCAGACTAAAGCTCAGTTTTCCAGTTTTTGAGCTACTGTTGTGGGCCTGACAAACCCCAAGTGTTTACATTTGGAACAAGCTGTTTGTAAGCACAGCAAACCCAGTAGCATTTTCTTTGCTTTCTGGAAAAAGCATGCGGCTGATCTTGTTGCAGTTGCATTGCGTCAAATTTCATCCAACATGTCGTTTGTCAGGCTTTACCACTTCCAAAATGCTTCCATTGATGTCAGTGTAAACAAGCTGCAAACACTCTGCAAATGTACAATAAAATGGCAACCACACCAACTTATAACTAGCCTTTACAGCAAGGTACATGTGGAAGGGCAAAGCACGTTGCAAACAAAAGATATCCCAGCTCATTTAGATGCTTAAAGAAATGTAAGCGCCGATTAATTCACCTAATGTGTCAAGACTCTTTAATGGCGTGTTTTGTGTTGCATTAAAAAACTCTTACCTGAAGCCCCTTCTGTGATGGTTTTCTCTTGTATGGATTTTTGTGTTTTCATCTTTACTAGTAACGCTTTCTAAATGCATGTATTTTTCAAATGCGCTGTGAATGTCTTAGGGGTGTTCGTGGCACATTTGCAGTGTCACAGACAAACAAAAAATTTCCCAGCACACTGTGTGTTTCCCTTCCATGTGCACCTTGCTGTAAAGGCTAGTTATGGGTTGGGGTGGTTGCCATTTTTTGTACAGTTGGTTGAATTTGGTGCAGGGACGCACTGGATGCCTTCATTGCCATTGTGCTATTGCTGGGCATCACTTGCTTCTCTGTGCCTTTAATGAGGGGTGCGCTCCCTCCAGGTGCACCTGCTCTAAACCTATCCATTAATATATGTTCTCCTACTTTAGAGGCTCTGAAAATTATAGACTATATAGAGGTTCTTTGACATGGGTACTGCAGTCTATGCATGTATTTGCAAATGTGTGCAAACAAAGCCCTCTGTTTTTAATGGAAACTGTTAGACAGGGCAATTCAGTTGTTTTGCAGGCTGGCTGGTATGTGTGCTGGGAAATCTTTTGTTTTTCTGTGACACTGCAAATGTACCACAAACACTCCTATGACATTCACAGCGCATTTGAGAAATACATGCAGTTAGAAAGCGTTACTAGCCAAGATGAAAACACAAAAATCA
This sequence comes from Staurois parvus, assembly GCF_062004578.1. Classification (NCBI taxonomy): domain Eukaryota; kingdom Metazoa; phylum Chordata; class Amphibia; order Anura; family Ranidae; genus Staurois; species Staurois parvus. Next base: position 256,107 of record NW_028318428.1, read on the forward strand.
TACAAGAGAAAACCAACACAGAAGGGGCTTCAGGTAAGAGTTTTTTTAATGCAACACAAAACACGCCATTAAAGAAATTTAATACATTAGGTGCGTTAATGGGCGCGGACATTTCTTTGCACGTCTAAATGAGCCCTAACTGTAGTTCACATGTATTTTGTTTCTTTCCATCCCATTTGATTTTACTAAACAATTGATGGATTGCATCCATCATTTTTGTGTTACATTGTACAATCAAATAAAAAAGCTATACTGACTTGCAAACCTTGGCTTGACTAGTAGAGAAATGTATGCCACAACTCACATTTTTGTCTTATAGCTGGGATGAGGTAGAGATGGAACTATCTTGGTTATTTTCTGTTATCTGTTAAAACATCATTGCTTTCTGCAAAACTGTTCCTGGTTAGTGTGTACACAATTACATTTTCAGCTCCCTGTATTGGTACCAATTATACTGTATAAAGGTATTACTCTGAATTCTAAGTGATAAAAATCTATATGGATATTCAAAAATATGATATGCCTGTATGGCACGGTTAGGTGTTTAACAGTAGAGGGTAGTTACTATTCCTATATCTGTTTCATTATTAAAAAAATAATAATAATGGAGAAAAAGGTGTTCATGCTCCCTTTGGGCACAATCCTTAATTATCGCTGTGGCAGTCCTTAAAATAGAGCATCTGCATGGTGGCAATGCAAGAATATTTTTTCATGCATGTAGATTTTGTTTTATATTTTAATGGAAATAGATTTGTCCCTTAACTGTGCTGGTTTCAAATTACTTTCTCTACTGGATGTATTCTTTTTCTTTTTATAATTAGTTATAAAGCACTTTGCTGGTTCTTAGCAACAACTGTGTTATATATTTTGTTCTGCCTGTGGCAGGACCAAATTCTTGTCATCCCTGTTCTTGTATGCGTTCTGTTGACAATTTTACTGTTTATATTGTAACAGACCTGTGATATTATTAGACATTTTTTCCTACAGCTGAGACACTTGTCATATGCTGCATGTAAGTTTAAGTTCTTGCCTAACTTTAAATTATATGTAGGGATGACTGCTGGGTTTCATGCCGTTCCCATGAGACAAATTGTTACTGTACTGCAAAAAAACAATGTTGTATTTATCTATTCTGTTTTTGTTTTGTTTTATTGGGAACCTCAAAAATAATGACAACCACATTTTGCTAGGGAAAAAAAAACAATGGTGCCAGAGCATTACATAACACCATATCAGTAAAATATACTGTATGGAAATTTTTCACCATACAGGTAGTCACAAAATTACATAAACACACAAATATGGGAATGTTTAAAAAATTCTGCTGAATTATGTCTCTTCTTGTACCTAACACTATAAGATATATATATATATATATAGATATCAAGATATATAGATGCACTAATTAGTAGTAATTTGCTTTACTTCAAAATACTCTTTGAATAAAAAAATCTTTTTTTTTTTTATAAATTTTATTAAGGGGTATGTGACAGTAACAATGAAATGAAAAGAAAAGGTGACTTCTCCAACTAGAGTTAGAGTAACATTTTTGGCAAATAGCCTGGATAAGGTAGAAATAGAACTATCTTGGTTATTCGAACCAGATAAGTCAAACAAGGTAACAGTGGTACAATCAAGAAATAATTACATATCGATGAATAGAAATAACACCGTGTTAACTCTGGGCAATCAATATCATACTTGGATCTGAAGCCTAGTTACAGCATTGCCTGAGTACAATAGTTGGGAAGATCCCACTGGGCAAGGTAAGTGTGTGCCCCCCACACAGTGCCTTCGGAAGTCTGAAAAAGGTGGTCAGGAAAGGGGGAAGTCAACTGTGAAGCCATTCCTTAGGGTCAGAGCATAATGGATTTTTTATGCATTATAGTGGAGAAGAAAGATAAAAAAAAAAAAGAAGGGGGGTAGGTCATATAAGGTTCAGAGGGAGCTTGACCCCCGGGGAGTAGGGAACCACGCCATCTCTCAACGCAGAAAAACCCTTGGATCATACATATAAAGCAAGTACTAGGTATATTGGAGGTATTCGTCTGAGAAGTGGAAGAGGTCCCAGTAAAACCACCTGATCTTGTGTTCCTCTGATTTGTCTCGGGTATAAGAAGTCAGGTCCTCCATCTGTTCAGTGTCATTCACCCTGTCGAACCATTGAGCCACAATAGGGACTGCCTGTTGTTTCCATTGGTTCGGGATGCACGCATGTGCCAGGTTTAGGTGCTTGAAAAGAGATTTATAATAGCACTTCTTAGACATGGGAGTGAGGTTAAGGAGGACTGCAGCTGGGTTATTGTGCAGAGATATGTCTGTAAATTTATGAATGAAATGAAGAACCGGCTACCAAAATGTCTGGAGTTTGGGGCATTCCCAGAAGTTATGGAGGATAGTGCCAGGATGCAATGCAAGCATCGGTCAGATTGATTGGAGAATAGTTTGGCCAACTCCAATGGGGTTCTGTACAATTGAGTGGTAATTTTATAAGAGGATTCTTGATATTTGCTGCAGAGGGAAGAAGGGAAGAGGACACGTTCTTTCTGGGGTTCGGTAAAACTCATTTGCAGGTCCCTCTACCATTTTGCTATGAAAGGAAGATCAGCAGTTGCATGGAGGTCCAACAGAGTTTTGTAGCAAGATGAAAGAGTACCAGAGTCGGGCCCTTGCTCAAGCAGAGTTCTTCTAAGCAGTGAAGATGCCAAAGGAAGAGCGCAGGTCCAGGCATAGAACACAAAAAGTGTGAGAGATGGATGGCTCTCCAGTGATCTAGTGCTATAGGTGTTCATCTATCTAATAAAGTCTGAATGGGAATCCGGTTATTTGGTCGAAGAAAATTGGAGGCATGGAGAATCCCTTTCCAGGTCTGCATGAATAAAAAGAATCTTGTATCAATGGCCTTACTGAATACCTAACTTGTGGGGAGAGGGAGCCATCCCTGCCAGGAGAACACAGTGATTATTGCTAGCAGCTGTAGCTGCTGGCAGTAATCGCATGAAAAATCCGACAGACTGGTTGTACCCGTCGTACAACAATCAATTTGGGTACAATCAGCCTGCACATAGATGATTCGAATCCCAGCTGGGCTGTGCTAATCCTGCCGAGATTCGAACCATCTATGGCATGAAAGAGCTGTATATATAGGAAGTCACAGTAATTCATGGTAACTAATAAAGTTTAAGTTTTTCAAGATATAAGAGAAATTTATTATCATTCTACAATAAAAAATCATAAAATGGAATACAGATGTAGTCCTATATTACATGTAAAACACAAATTTCCACAAAAAACATACAATAAATAAAATACACATCACGCAATCTAATTTATCTCAAAACCCCATTGGAATTCAAGAGCCGTACGCACTGGGAGAAGAAGCTATTTTGCAGCCTGGTAGTGTGGAGAGCAATATTCCTAGGTCACCTACCAGATGGGAACAAAGCATTAACCAGGTGAAAGCTATCTTTCACAACACTGTGAAGCTTTCTGGAGAAATCTATTTTTACCCATTTCCTCAACACTAGATGTACATCCATAATAATTTTTTGTGCCATTTTTATCACTTTCTATAAGGTGTTTATATGAGCTATGCATGATTCTTGACACAGAAACAAGTGGTAAGTCAACACCCTATCTGTGGCAGCCTTGTAGAAGCTGAGGAGGACCCACTCAGGAAAATCAGCCCTCCACAGTCCACAGTATCCTCAGGAAATATATTTTTGCATGAAAATTAAACTTTAGATTGGTCATTGAAGGTCCTTGTATCCAAAACAAGTCTGCCCTGTTAGGTGGCTTACTAACACATTAGAAAGAATTTAGTAAGAAGGATTACAAAATGCTCAAGATGCTAGTAGGGAGACTTCCGGTTCCGGCGCCGGATGCTGTAGTTCGCGGGACCCGCGGCTCCCGGTATCCCGGCTCTATAAAGTCTGCCTACTGCCTCGGGGACCCCCGCTATACAGCCCTGGGGTGCCCCTTACCTTCCTGCAGCAGCCCCAGCATGGAGCGGTACCTTCTGCCGGCGCAGTCCGGCCATGAGTCGGCGGCCAGAGCGGAGGGATGCGGCTCTCCCCCTTCTGCAGCCAAGATGGCCGACGATGCCTGTCACAGCATGGACACAGGCATAGAGCGGGATTGCAACGAGGGAGCAGGTATGACAGAGCCTCTCCCCACCATCCACACTGCCAACCCACTCACTTCTGTAATTGATAACACTCCTGAGCAGTATGTTAAAATAGCTCAGGCAGTGTCCTCTATCCTGCTCCCAAACATTACACAGGCTGTAGATAGAGCTGTCACAATGGGCATTGAACAGCTAAGGAAAGATTTAGGCGATCATTCTAAACGTTTATCTGAGCAGCGCATATCGGATTTAGAAGATGAAGTTCATTCAATGCAAGCGTTCACTTCACAATCCAATCGTGTACAGCAAAGTATAATGGATAAAATCGACGATCTGGAAAATCGATCACGTAGGAATAACTTACGCATTGTGGGTCTTCCAGAATCTTTTAATACAGGTTCTCTCCCCGATCTCTGCTCAGCGCGGATCCCTGCAGCTTTGGGCCTATCTTCTTCTTGCCAGGTAGAGAGAGCTCATCGCCTGGGCCCCCCATCTAACGAGCGTCGTGCGCCACGCTCTGTGATTGTCCGCTATCTCAATTATGCTGACCGCGTAGCGATCCTCACCTCTTTCCGTAACTCCCGTTCTCTGCAAATTAAGGGTCACAAATTACTACTATTTGCGGACTACTCACAGGAAGTATCACGTAAACGGAAAGCATTCCAGCAAGTCTGTGCTACTCTTTACCAGAAAGGAATAAAGTTCACACTAGCATATCTGGCCACGTTACGTTTCACTGCACCATCGGGGGGATTCTAAATCTTTCGTTCATCCTGAAGAAGCCCACCAATATTTGCAAGACCACCTAAATGACGGGGATCCCGCGGGTAGGAATAGTGGTCCCAGAGACCAACGCAGTCCTCGCAAAGACCCCCCCAAACGTCAACGCACTAATCTAGCGTCCTCCAAATCTCGCCCGCCCTGAAGGTCTGAGAAGCCATTGGTCTCTTCATAACTTCTTCGAGCCTTACTCCTGATCCGATTGGTTCAATTGGATGTGTTTTCAATTTTTTGTTTTTTCTTTTCGTCTTTGAATGGTTCCTCTTGCTATTTACTGATATACTAACACACTCCAATGTATGAGTCTATTGGCTGTTCAGCACGAGTTTATTTTTTGTAATATCTGATGTTGAGGTGTTTCCTCGTAATCACTTGTTTCATTGTTACTGTTTAATTTATCTACATGTCTGATTTTACTACTTCCTTACTCCTACATGTGCCTGATTCCATATTTCAGCATTGCTGTGGATGGCGGGATGCTGGAGGCGTTGTTGGGAATAAGTTTGAGGGACGCCCTTCCTCGCCTCAACAAATCGGCACTGGTCCCTGGGGCAGGTCCCTCCCCTGCCATTCCCGGTTACGCTGGTATTGGTGGAAACAGCATGCGGAATGACGTGAAGTCCTGTATACTGTTCTGGTGTATTGTATGTTTTGATTTTTTGTTGGGCTCAAACAGGGCCCTTGCCTCTGTCTCTGTCTTCTCTTCTTTCTCATCTCTACTTCTTGGGAGAACTCCTTTGTCCTTTGAGACCAGATTCCAACCACCTCCATTCGCCCAACATAGCAGCGCCATCCGTTCCTCCATCTCTATTTGGTAAGATTCTTATCCTTTCACTATATATATTACAACAGTTAAAATGACACGTATATTTTCATGGAATGTTAAGGGACTCAGATCTCCTCACAAACGCATGGCGATACTAAGACACTTGCGGCGTTTACGTGCGGATATAGCTTTGCTCCAAGAAACCCATCTTACCCAATCGTATTTTGCCCGTATGCGTAAACTCTGGGTAGGTCAGATCTTTGGCTCCTCCTCCTTAAACAATAAAGCAGGGGTACTTATTCTTATACACAAACGGCTTAATCCTGAATTAATTTCCATGGACGCTGACACTGAGGGTCGTTTTATAGCAGTACATATTAAACTCGGATCCCAAGAGCTGGTTCTCTCCAACTTTTACGCACCCAACTCCCCGACGAGACAGGTTTTCCAAGCCATCTCGACGCGGCTGGCGGCCTATATTCACAAGCCACTCGTCATGGGAGGGGACTTTAACTCCGTTATGCAAGAGCAGGAGGATAAATCACAGAGTGTTGAACGTGGACATCGCTCCTCCCAGATTTCCCGTCCAACACCTACTTTACTATGTAGCTTCGTTGAAGCAATGCAAATTACAGATATATGGAGCTTAACACATCCGGACGGCAAAGACTACACTTTCTATTCCCATGTTCATCATTCTTTATCTAGAATCGATTATATTTTCTGTAACTCCGTACTACTGCAACATTTGGTATCATCTACTATACATGACTATAAATTTTCTAGACACTACACCACATCCTAGGATATGGCGCTTTCCTTCGTTTCTGGCGACTAATCAGGAACTCTCCCAGCAATTAAAAGACACATGGGCAGACTTCCAAAATACTAATGCGGCCCACGTTTCCAACCCAAAATTGTTTTGGGATGCGGGGAAGGCGGTACTACGTGGTAAAATCATTGCCTTTACGTCCGCTTATAAAAAAAAGAATTCTGCATAACTTTACTGAGGCTAGTAACCTTCTTAGACAGACACAAAGTGATATGGCAGAGTCCAATACGCAGGAAAACAGGAAAGCTTGGGTGAATGCTAAAAACCGATTTGACACATGGGCGGCAGCTCAGGAAACATTATACCATTCACATCTTGACTTACAATATCATAGGTTTGGTAATAATCCAGGCAAATTATTGGCGCGCCTATGTAGGAAGCCTATCACCCCCACACAATTCACCTCTCTTAAAGACTCTCAGGGGACACTTAAACAATCTCCGGAAGAGATCATATCTATTTTGGAAAGTTTTTATGCAAAGTTATATGGGCCGGATCCTATTGACCAGGAACAAGCACAATCCTTTCTGGACAGAGTAAGTCTACCTCAAATAGATCCAATAGCGCTGCAATCTCTAAATGCCCCTATATCACAAGCGGATATCTGTCTAGCTATTAGATCTTTAGCCAATGGTAAAGCTCCAGGTCCGGATGGGTACACCTCCGAATTCTTTAAACTTATGGACAAAACCCTCTCTCCTACTCTACAGCTGGTTTATCAGTCCATCCTGGAGAGTGGGCTTTATCTCCCATCGGCTTCGCAAGCCCACTTTAAATTAATAGCCAAAAAAGGCAAAGACCCTTCGGATCCTGGATCTTATCGTCCCATTTCCCTCCTTAACCTAGATGCAAAGATCCTTTCTAAAATTATAGCTAACCACTTGGCCATTATTTTACCCTTGCTTATTCACCCTTCTCAAGCGGGTTTTATAAAGGGACGATCGGCCACGTCAAATATCCGCAAAGTGCTTACAGTTTTACATCAGGCTAAAATCAACCCACTACAGGATCTAGCAATTGTCTCTCTTGACGCTGAAAAAGCCTTTGATAATGTCAGTTTTCAATGGCTCAAACTAGTCCTTGCTAAATTTGGCTTTTCCGGTCCATTTACACAATTGATTCAGGCTATGTATGCTGCCCCAGTGGCTCAGATAGTAGCAGCGGGAAAAATATCCAACCCTATTCTACTCCATAAGGGAACAAGGCAAGGGTGTCCATTATTCCCCCTGCTTTTCAATCTTGCACTGGAACCTTTAGCCCGTTTCTTGTTATTTCAATCACGCCTCCATGGTATTCAAATTGGTCAACAAGATCTCCGCATAGCCTTATTTGCTGACGATATATTAATATTCACTTCCAACCCAACTCTAGATTTACCTTATATCCAGACAGTTTTCGCAGAATTTCGGTGCTGCTCGGGTCTCCGTATAAATTTTGCGAAAAGTGAGGTTCTTCCCCTATATCATGCTTCCTGATTGGGCCTGCAACTCTCTCTTTAAAATTAATACTAATCATATCACTTATCTGGGTATTAAAATTGGGAAATTAGCCTCGTCCCTTTATTCTCTGAATTATTCGCCAGTGATTCAAAAAATTTTAGGGGAATTGGAAATGTGGAAAGACCTTATCATCTTCAAGATGACGAGTTTTCCGAAGCTTTTATACCCTCTCCAAACTATCCCACTCCTGCTCAAACATACGGATATAGTCAAGTTAAACAAGGCGATCTCTAGTTTCCTATGGAGGGGGCGCCGCCCGCGCATAGCCATACATAAGTTGTTTCTCCCTAGATGTGAGGGCGGACTGGGCCTCCCCAATATTAGGCTTTATAATCTATCCTGCATTTTACGGGTGTGTATAGATTGGCTCTCCCGAGCGTCCGTGTTCTCCAATTACCAACTTGAATCAGCCATGGTGAGCCCGTTCGATCTGTCAGCCCTTCTACATTCTAACGCCAACTCACTCCCGAACATCTTAAACATAATCCACTCATACGGGACACACTCTTCACGTGGAGGGAGGTCAGACGTAGACTAGGAGTTTCTCCCTGGATATCTCGTTTTCTTCCCATTCATCACAATCCTTCCTTCTCTGTCTCTCAACAACATGCAGCTTACGATTTATGTTACAACCAGGGACTTAGACTTGTTAGCCAATTGTATGACTTTGCATCAGGATCTCCCCTTCCGTTCCAACAAATCCTTAGCTCATTTGAGTTGCTTTCTCATCATTTTTTGTACATTTTACAAATCAGGAATTTTGTGAAATCCATAGCTCAGAATAAACTCACTCGTTTCTGCACGACGGTGATAGAGGTCCTTGTAAGGAATCAGAAATATAACATATCTGATATATATAGTCAATTGTCTATGCAATACGCAACACCGCTGGAATCCTCCACATCCATCAAATCGTGGATCCGGGACTTTGATAACGCCTTCACTGCGGAACAACTACTCGCAGGCTTTAACATGACCTGTGCGTTTAACACAAAAGAATTTTGGCGGGAGCAGCAGTTTAAAATTATGCATCACGCTTATGCCCTGTCTATACTCACGTTCAGACTCATCGATCTCTACATGTCCGCTCTGTGGTCTCTGTAAGCCGACACTTCACCACAGGTTCTGGAGTTGCCCATCGATCTCTACCTTTTGGAACCAACTTTTGAACTTCATGCTCTTCATCACTACTCTCCCGTTACCTAGAGACCCACTGCTGCTTCTTTTCGGCAACTTGGATGCTTCCGTGTCTGCTGCTACACATCAGCATATTGCTAGGCTCAGAGCCGCCAAACCGTGGCTGTCCACTTGTCTGATGGCTGCAAGAAGGTCTATTCTAAAAAAATGGGTTTCCAACGGCCCGCCAACCATCTCGGATGTTAAATTGGAACTTAACTTCCTACTTCGCTTGGATCGGCTCAGCATCCATATCTCTCCATCCACATCAGGAGAGGAAAAGTTCAACCGCAAGTGGGGTCAATATGTTTCAAGAACATTTCCTACTTCGGAGATCCAGCTTCCCTCCCAAGGACTTCTAACCTAGCCCTAACTTAGCCTCTAGGCGATTCCTGATGCACGTGTTTTATTTGTCTTAGGGGGCAAATGATTGCTAAATTAACTTCTCTAAGTCTTCAAGGACCTTTACTCACCTATTTTGGCAATCTGCCCCTTTTTACGCCTTGGCTTCTGTTTTCTTATTCTCGTTCTCTTTCATAGTCTCGCTTCACTGTTGACTCTTAGTGAAGAGTCCCCGTAATAGCACACTTTCACACACAATGTTGAGCTGCTTCCTATTATATCATCATAGTAGCCTACTATTCTAACACCCTATTATCTTAGTGTCCTAATCTCCATATTCTGGCCTGTCCTCTTGGTCTTCTGGTCTCTGACCTCTGACTTCTGATCTCTGATCTTTGGCAACAAAATTCCTTGTCCTCCTTTTCTCCTTATTTTCTTTCCTGTCCGTATACTCCTTTCTGGGCTGGTTCTTTCAGCTCCTTGTTCTTCTTTCATCACTGCTCTATCTCTACCTTCTGCTCTCATTTTGCATCTACTTCTTACCCATATACACGATGACCTTCCTCTTGATCATTTGACAAATGGTCAACATGGCATACATTTGCGCATCTATAGGTTACTCATACAAATGAAGATATATACATGTACCTTTCTAAATCCTTGATACTCTATTCTTAAGCCCTTGTAACCTGATACATCAGACGATGTCTCCTTCCTATAAGTAACTTTCTCCTTACTAAATTTCTCTGATGCCTCTTTTTGTTTCTCTTGGGGTTTTGACAATTTGTTTTCATGTATAATTATTATTCTTGAATCTTTCACCGGCTCTGACATGTTGCCACGCTATGAATACTGCATAATTTCACCGTTGGTTAATGTGTGTATACAATAAAACCAAATAAAGTTTCTTTTAAAAAAAAAAAAAGATGCTAGTAGAATTATAAAATCAGGACCTTTAGAGATGGACAACTGTGGGGAAATTGCATCCGGGCCTATACTGGATCAAAGGTAAAGACATCTTAGTAAGAAATTCAAGAGAAAATCCTATAGATTTCCTAGTCAGACTAACCCAAAATTAGATCTTTTTGTTAAAGTGGTTGTAAACTTTAGTCATGAAATCTGAACAAAGCACATATATCTGTAGTGTGTACTTGTCTCTCTCCAAAGCTCTAAGTGTCATTTCTCTGGTGCTTTGATCCTCTGTTATCAGCATGAGTCACTTCTGACATGTAGAAAACATATAGAAGATATGTTGTGATATACCGGCCTCCTGGATCCATACCCCGCTTCCTGGAAGACTTCTCCTCCTGGCTACCCTTCTTCCTCTCCTCTGAGCTACCCACCATCATTCTTGGGGATTTCAACATCCCTGTCAACCTTGACAACCCGGACACAGCCCGTCTCCTCCACTTAACCTCCTCCTTTGCACTTGCACAGTGCATACAATCCACCACCCACTCCGACGGTAATATCCTTGATCTTGTCTTCTCCAACCGCTGCGCTCCCCACAACCTCACTAACACCCCCTTCCCTCTCTCTGACCACAACCTGATCACCTTCTCTATCTCCTCGTCCTCCAACAAAAACCCCTCCAAATGTCACACTACTACCAGCCGTAACCTCCGCAACCTTAACCCTGCCCCCCTCCACTCTGCAGCTGATCAACTCCACGACCGCATCCTCCCCCTGTCCTGCCCCGACTTGGCTATGACTGCCTACAACAACGTGCTGTCAGCAGCCCTTGACTCACTAGCGCCTTTAACCACACGCAACATCAGACTCCGACCGCTCCAGCCCTGGCAGACTGATCACACCAAAACCCTCAAACGACGCAGTCGTGCCCTGGAGCGACTATGGCGCAAAACAAAATCCCAACAAGCTTTCACCTGCTACAAATCTGCCTTCCGCACCTACACCTCCTCCCTCCACGCAGCCAAACAAGCCTACTTCCTGACCCTCATCAAGGCCCTCTCCTCCAATCCTCGCCGACTCTTCTCCACCTTCAACTCTCTACTCTCTCCACCCCCACCTCCACCCAGCACCTCACTCACCGCCCTTGAGATTGCCAATCACTTCAAAAACAAGATTGACACAATTCGCAAGGACATTGCCGCAACTCACACGCCCTCTCAACCCGTCCCCTCTCACACAGCTACCCCCTCATCCCCCCCCCCCCTGGACATTACCCGCAGGGACTTCGTCACTGCTCAAACTCCCTCCGACCCCATTCCCCCTCACTCGGCTACCCCCTCATCACCCCTCTCCCACGGCCCCACCACTGCTCTGACCTCCACTCCCACCCCACCCTACATTCCTCATACTGAAGCTCCCCCAACACTCCACACCTTTGACCTTACTACCATTGAGGAAGTCTCCAAGATCCTCTCTGATGCCCGCCTCACCACCTGCCCCCTCGACCCTATCCCCTCACAATTCCTACGACCTCCCTCCCCCTCCATCCTACGCTCCCTCACCCACATCTTTAATCTCTCCCTCTCCTCCGGCACTTTCCCCTCCCCACTGAAGCATGCACACATCACCCCCATACTTAAAAAGCCCTCCCTGGACCCCAATGACCCGAACAACCTCAGACCCATCTCCCTGCTCCCACTTACATCTAAACTCCTCGAGCGTCTCGTCTACACCCGCCTATGCTCTCACCTCAACGACAACAACCTCCTCGATCCCCTACAGTCTGGCTTCCGCCCCCTACACTCCACCGAAACCGCCTTACTCAAACTCTCCAACGACCTTCTAACCGCCAAAGCTAATGGCCACTATTCAGTGCTCCTACTCCTTGACCTCTCTGCGGCCTTCGACACAGTTGACCACCCCCTCCTCCTCAAAATACTACACTCCCTCGGCCTCAGAGATTCTGCTCTCTCCTGGCTCTCATCCTACCTGTCACAACGCTCTTTCAGCGTTACCTATAATGCTACCACCTCCCCCTCACTCCCCCTCTCTGTTGGGGTCCCTCAAGGCTCTGTCCTTGGGCCCCTTCTCTTCTCCATCTACACCTCCTCCCTTGGCCAACTCATACACTCTCACGGCTTCAACTACCACCTCTATGCCGACGACACACAAATCTATCTCTCAACCCCCCACCTCACCCCTTCGGTCTCTGCCCAAATCACACACCTACTGAGCGACATATCAGATTGGATGTCGCTCCACTTCCTTAAACTGAATCTCTCCAAAACCGAGCTCCTTGTCTTCCCCCCAGCCCGAACCCCACCCCCCATTGACTTCTACATCACATCCAACAACGTCAATATCAAACCCGCTCTGCAGGCCAGAGTACTTGGTGTCATTCTGGACTCCAACCTATCCTTCCAGCCCCAAGTCCAATCTTTAACAAACTCGTGCAGACTCCACCTCCGCAACATCGCCAAAATCCGCACGTTCCTAACCCCAGAAACCACTAAACAGCTCATCCACTCCCTCATCATATCACGACTCGACTACTGCAACTCCCTCCTCACTGGCCTGCCTCGCCGCTGGCTATCCCCGCTTCAGTTGATCCTGAATACGGCTGCCAGACTCATTCACCTTTCCAACCGCTCCATTTCCGCCACCCCCCTCTGCCAATCCCTCCACTGGCTTCCGATTGCGCAACGGATCAAATTTAAAATCCTAACACTGACGTACAAAGCTGTCCACCATACTGCCCCGAACTACATCACTGACCTAATATCCAAGTACCGCCCAGCACGCACACTCCGCTCCTCACAAGACCTCCTTCTCTCTAGTTCCCTGGTCTCCTCCTCCCATGCCCGCCTCCAGGACTTCTCCAGGGTGTCACCCATCCTCTGGAACTCCCTGCCCCAACCCATCAGATTATCACCTACTCTCCTCTCCTTTAGGCGCACCCTGAAAACCCATCTCTTCAGGGAAGCCTACCTCACCCCTTGCTAACTTGCTGACCTCCTCCACTCTTCCTACCACTCCATCCCCCACAGCTATCTCCTCCTGTACCACTATCCCACCCCTCCTAGATTGTAAGCTCGAAAGAGCAGGGCCCTCGATCCCCTCATGTTTTGCATTGTATTGGTATTGTTCTGTCACATGTTCTGTCCCCCTTTGTAATGTACAGCGCTGAGTGAACTATTGGCGCTTTATAAATACTGTATAATAATAATAATAATATAGAAGAGAGAAAAATGGGAAAAAAGTAAGGGGACCAAGGAGGGGTGGGCTCCAGAGGTGGATGAAGTCAGGCCATCATGTGTGCACCTAGCAGCAGGTCTAACAATACACTGTGCACTCTCTGAATCCAAAGGGTGAGCCATAGGGAGCTTACCATACAGTTTAAGTTATCACCACGTCAGAAGGGTGTAACATTTCTTGGTATGCAGAGGAGTATGTGAATGCCATTTAAGGGTGCCAGGTATTATGAAACCTTTCTCCTCTGATGCTGTAAGGCTTTCCATGTCCCTAATGTTGTCAGTTGCATCTGTACCCTAGAGTCTTTCCGTAAAAAAAATTCCCTGGCCTCTTATACTCATAAAGAACTTTTGACCTTGACAGTACCCAGAAGCTCTTGAAAGGATGCAGATCTTTTTGCAAATTCTCAGAGTCTAATGTTAGGCAGAACTGTTCTCGGACCCCAGCAAACCTATACACATCATAACATTTCCTTGTCAGGAGCTAAACATAATATATCCCCACACATAGAGGAGGAATTTCAGTCCTACAAACTCTATAATTTATCTGCACTGTCCCCTGCATCAATGGCTAGTAGGCAACATCTTATTGATGCTTTTCTTATTGCTTCAGGTCTACCAAAACTGGCAGCTGAAACTATTGAGTTCTTTGAGGCTTGGATTTTTGTGGAAGAACTTTACCTGGTTATTGCATCTATCAGGTAAAGCCCCAGGACCTGACAGCCTTTCTGTAACATACTAAAAAACATTCAATGCCCTTTTCACACCCTATTTTATTTGAGCTTTCAATTCAGTTACAGATGGAATTTCACTCCCGGTACATTCTCTTTGGGCGTACATCCTAAGCAAGGCAGAGATTCAACCCAGTGTAGCAATTACAGACCAATTGCTTTTCTCAATGTAGATATTAAATTCTTCTTGAAGATTCTCATAAAGAGACTAATTCCCCACCTCACTCATCTAATTCATGCCAACCAAGTGGGGTGGATCCATGAGATAAGAGATAAAACTGCTAGAATTATTGATCTTGTCAACCTGGCCTGATTGCAGTCCTCACCAATTATGCTTCTCTCCACAGACATGAAGAAAGCATTTGACCATGTTGACTGGCAATTCTTAAGGTCTATGCTTTCTTATGTGGGTCTAAGCATCCACATGCTAACTTGGATCTCTGCATTGTATTCCACTATACAGGCAGCCATACAGGTTTATGAAAAAAGTAAGACTATTTTGGTCGCTTCTGAAAATGCCCACTATCACCCTTAATTTTTGTCTTAACTGTAGAGCTTCTACTATGTTCCATTAGGGTACACTCAGATATTACTGGCCTTATATTCAAATTTGGCCACCACACAGTCAGGACCTATGCCAATGACCTCCTGTTTATAGTGACTGAGGTGACTCTCCCAAATCTAATGACATTATTCAACCAATCTGGCATCCTATACAATTACAATATCAACTATAAGAAATCAAAAGCACTTAATGTCTCCTTATCCTTGGGATGGGTCTCTGCTCCAGGGAATTCCTTTGCTTTTACCTTGGCTACTACTAGTCTCAAATACAGATCACACCGGACCCCGTTCTAAATAAGCGTTCATCTGCGAAACTGGAGGTCTCTAAATTTAACATGGTTTGGAAGATCAAATACCTTTTAAAATGACCTTACCTCAGATTTTGTATCAAATCCTTTTTTTTTTAACACTCAAATACCCATGCTCTTACATATACCATTTGGGTGATGTCACTGTTGAAGGTTGCAGGACCCTCTGAAGTGCCACTGCCACATCAACAAGTAGAATCCTGATTAAAGTGAACTGCAATATTTCACCTATTCAGTGTTTTTTTCAAATACCTGTTGGAGCACACTTATACTCACCAGGAATCTAGCACTGCACCGCCGTGGCTAGTCCCCTTACTTTAATGTCGTCGGTCCAATCTGATCTCTAGATCTTCAAAAGTCCCAATCACTAGACGGTAAAAATAGAGTGTCCTTATCATGCAGAATGATATGGACACCCAAAGAAAGACCTCTCCCTGCAGATGGCAGGCCCATTGAAAGCATTGGGAGGCTACCAGCCATGCACATACAAGTGATCAGCCCGAGATGCAGTCAGTCAGGGTCGCCAATAGGGGAGTACCAGTTGCAGTGCCATCTTAATAGCATCATGAGCCCCTGGGCAAAGTAATGCACCAGGGCCCCTACCAGCCTGCATCAGCTATCCCCCTGCAGGTGTCCCCACAAGAGTGCCCATATACTGTACATCAGATGTCCCCATAACAGTGTCCCCATACATCAGGTTCTCCTATCACAGTGTCCCCATACATCAGATTCCCTATCACAGTGTCCCCATACATCAGGTATCCTATCACCGTGTCCCCATACATCAGATGTCTTTATCACAGTGTCCCCATACATTAGATAACCTATCACAGTGTCCCCATACATCAGGTATCCTATCACCGTGTCCCCATACATCAGATGTCTTTATCACAGTGTCCCCATACATTAGATTCCCCCATGAAAGTGTTCCCATACACAGTGTCTCCATACATCTGGTACCCTATCACAGTTAACCCCATACATCAGGTACTCTATCACAGTGTCCCCATACTTTAGATTCCCCCATCACAGTGTCTCCATACATCAGGTTCCCCCATCACAGTGTCCCCATACATCAGATGTCTCTATCACAGTGTTCCCATACCTCAGATTCACCCATCACTGTATCCCCATACATCATGTACCCTATTGCAGTGTCCTCATACATCAGGTGTCCCCATCACAATGTCACCATACATCAGGTGTCCCATCACAATGTCCCCATATATCAGGTTCTCTTTCACAGTGTTCCCATAAATCAGATGTCCCCATTACAGTGTCACCATATATCAGGTGTCCCTGTCACAGTGTCCCCATACATCAGAGTTGTATCCCCTCTCCTTCCCTCTTGTATTGTGCGATCACATGCTGTTCCCACCTGCAATGAAGTCAACTGCTCCTTCCTCTCCCGGGCTGAGACTGAGGTGACTTCTCAGTCTCAGTGCTGGCTCTCTTCTGCCCCCTGTAGGAAAGAGGAGAAAGCTGAATCTTCTCCCCATTATCAGTCAGCTGCTGCTCCTTTATACAGAGTGATATTGCAGAGGAGCAGTGCCAGTGGCCAAATCCAGTGCACCCCCATACACAGCATCCTCCCCCCACCTTTTCCAAGCCCTGATTATGGGCCCCCATGCATCTAGGGCCCCTGGGAAGTGCCCAGGTGTGCTCATTCATTAAGATGGCCCTGACTACCTATTCTCCTGTAGGGGACCAGGGCAGGGGGATCGGGGTGGTGGGTCATAAGGGGGACAATTACAGAACAATGCCTTGTGTGACTCTGTGATACTCTCTTCAGCAGTTGAAAGCGGGTTTATCCTCCCTTCCCTCCTGCCAGCTTTCAGCTGTTGGAGGGAGAGGTACAAGGCATTATTCTATAATTGTCCCCCTGCTCTGCCACACCAATCCTCTTCCTTGTGCTGTCCACATCTGATTCCCCCATGTGTGCCTGGCCCCCACCTCTTCCCCCTGCAGAGCTTCCCTCTCCTGCCGACTGCTGCAAATACATAGGGGGATGGAGAGTGGGGGAAGGGGTAAGTAAGTATGTAAATTATCAGCCCCTTCCTTTTCTGAATGGACATCTGTGTCCAATCATAACTGAAGCACAATAAACTGTGTTTACTATACTTCAGTTTATGAATGAAAAGGAGCCTCTGTTTCTTGTTCATTCAAATTCAGTTCAGCTAAGGCTACAAAGAAAGGAATTGAAGAATCTATGTCCTCAATTCCTTTCTCTGTCTCAAAGGTGAGTTGTTTAGACCCCTGATATTTCACCCAAGCCCCCCCCCCCCCCCCAACAGCGTTGTTAAAACAAAAGAATTGTAAAAAAATATTTAAAAAATATAACAAATGGTATAAAACATTTTTAAAATATAATCTTTAAAAATTGTAAAAAAATTATTTAAAACAATGAAGGGCTCATTCACATGGGTTCTCTGACCAATGCAGTGTGAATTAGCAGTTTGTGCAGCTGGAGCTGTCTGTCACTCTATGAGGGGCTGTATGAACACAGCCGCAAGACCTAATTTGATAAAAGTGCAGGTGTGGGTGAGTGGTCTTGAATGCACTTTGACTGTGTCTGGCGTCGTACACCTGCACCCACACAGCTGCCAAATTAGGACCTGTGGCTGTGTTCGTTCAGCTGTTGCATCCCTATAGCATAACATAGGCTGCTTGCACACAGTAATAGCCACATTTATTAAAAAAAAAAAAAAAAACACTGATTCACACTGTACAGGCCACCGCACCCTATGCAAATGAGCCCCACGATCTGATTTACACACAAAACTTTATTAACTCATAACAGTTTTATCTTTTAGATTTAGTTATGTTTGTGTACACTAATCATGACTTTTGTGTATTTTTAGTGAAAATATTATTTTGGTATTTTAGGGGGATGGGTCCCTGTCAGGTAGGCTGTGCAGGATCTATGATTTCTAACAGCAGCTCAGTCTATGTCCAGGACTGATCACTTGCTTATGATCGTTCCATTTGGATGAATGCAAATGGTCGCGATTAGCTGTGGGAGCCAGAAGCCTTCCATTGCTTTCAGTAAGGCTGCCTCCCGCAGCTAATCACTGGGACCCCACATGTTGTTGGTGTCAAATTCATTCGCAGGTGTGAATGTATCCCAAAGCTGTATGTGGTGTTATGGAACAGCACAACTTTCAATGACAGCCTCAGGAACAGAAAACTGTTGGGTAGTAAAATTTAATTTTGCATTAGTACACCAATGTACTGCTATTTGAACCATATATGATGTTAAAAGATATATTTTTTTCTCAGATGATTCTCAGTTCACTCTCTGCTACGATCAGGGTAAAATGTGTTTTTCATGAAGCAGTACTAAGCTTAATGTTAGTGGGGGAAATAGCTCTCTTTTTTCCCCAAACACCACACTGAGGCATTTTAAAAGTCAAAGAAAAGATATAATACCACTTTTTTCAGCAAACTATAACAATCATAAATGTACAATACTCCACTCAGAATTGAAATATAAGTGCAATACATGCATAAATCCAGCATATAAATAACAAAAATTGTCTGTATAAGCTTCGACGAATTCTTGTGTTCACTGTAGTACTATATATTTAGTGCTTCTTATTCCACCTTCAGTGTTTATATTAAGTTCAAAACTTGTGCACCCCCACCGGTTGTGCTCTCACCTCATGCGTATGACAAAACCGTTAAGTGAGGTCATATAAAGCTTGTGTCCCTTTGAGTCAGGTATGGATGGGATCCAGCTGAATTGGATCCCCTTCACTCCCCTAGTAGCTCTCCTCCCTCTGTAGGTATGTTAAGAGAATAACCAGATCATAGTGGTTTATCCTTATACAAGCATTTATTACCATAAAGTGTTACATTCACATGAGCAATATATACAAGCGCTTTGTACAATATATTGCCTCCTGAATCGCTAGCAGTGGTGATATCCATGGGGAATAGTGGCAAGGTAGTTTGGGACTTGGTGTCACCCTTTTTCTATACGGGGTACCACTTATACGTGGACAATTTTTATACAAGCAGGCCACTATTTAGATATTTGTACAATCTTGGAATTGGTGCATGTGGCACCGTGCGACATAATCGCCGGAGCTTCCCCCAATGGCTTGTAAATACCCAACTTAGAAAGGGGGAGAAAGCCTGCTTGAAAAATGATGAATTGCTCGCAGTGAACTGGAATGACAAATGGGATGTTTTTGTCCTGTCTTTTTTTTTAAGCAGACATGACCATCCAAATTTCCACGGCAGCTAGTGTTGTTGAGAAGCCCCTCTATGTCCATAACTATAACCTTAACATGGGAGGGGTGGACTTGAAAGACCCTAAAATCTGGAAAGTTTTCTTTTAAAAAAAGTTTAAAAAGTAAAAAAAAACCCATAGTTGTCAGTATATTGTGTTACTGTTTTATTGTTAACCATTGTTGTTTTCTTTGCAGGAAAGCCATTCAGCTGCAGCACTGATCTGTTTATTCTGACACCAATAGGGTGTGCACTCAGAATATACGTCAGTGCGTGCAGTGCTGTTGGATGAGATGTTATCAAAAAAGAACATATATGCCCAAGCATGGGGGTCTGGGGTGGCCAGTGGGTGGATCACTCCTATGCTATGGAATATTTTTTTTTTCTTCATATTTTTTGGCACAGATTTCAATAAAATAAAGTTGTTGTTTTTATCGAGTTTCTGTTCTATTGTTACTGTTTTATTGTTAACCATTGTTGTTTTCTTTGCAGGAATGCCATTCAGCTGCAGCACTGATCTATTTATTCTGACAGCAACAGGATGTACACTCAGAATATACAGTAGTGCGTGCAGCACTGCTGGAGAATTCTCATCTGTAGTTAAAAAAAATAACATATATGCCCAAGTATGGGGGCTTGGGGTAGTTAGTGGGTGGATTGTCCTCCCCCCCCATGCACTGACGTGCAACAGCATATGCAAGCGCGGGCCCCGTTTCAGTATGTAAACACCGGTTGCACCATGCATGTGAGGTATCACCACAAACGTCAGATTGAGGGCAGTAATTCTAGCACTAGGACTCCTGTGCAAATCTAAAGTAGTAGCCTGTAAAGGTTTTAAAGCATCACCTATGGACATGAAAAATGTATATAGTTTGTTGCCATTGCACGGGGGGGGGGGTTGCGCAGTTTTAAAGCATGTCATGTTTGGTATCTATTTACTCGGCATAACATCATCTTTTATATTTTAACAAACAATTGGCCAATATATTGTGTTTTTGTGCATTAAAATTAAAAAAGTGTACTTTTTTCAAAACATTTGTGTACTGTGTGACATAAAATTGAAATAGCCACCATTTTATTCTCTAGGGTGTCTGCTTTAAAAAATATAATGTTTGGGGTTCAAAGTAATTTTTTAGCAAACAATACAGATTTTTAAATGTGAAGAAAAAGTGGCAGAAAAGGCTTAGTCTTCAAGTGGTTAGAAGAGTGAGTGATGTGTGGAATAAGCTTCTAATGCTGGGTATAAAATGCCAAGATAACAACCCCCCCCAAAATGACCCCTTTTTGGAAAGTAGACACCCCAAACTATTTGCCGAGAGGCATTTTGAGTCAATTGAAGAATTATATTTTTACCACACGTTTTTGAAAAATGGCAAAAAAGAAATGTATTTGTTTTACACAAAGTTGTCACTTAAATGATATATTGCTCACACATGCCATGAGTATATGTGGACTTACTCCCCAAAATTACATTCTGCTACCTCTCCTGAGTATGGGGATACCACATGTGAGAGCTTTTTATCAGTCTAACCGCGTGTTAGGAATGGACTGGCCAGCAATGGTGGGACTCACCTGCCTTTTGATCTGCAGTACCAGGGCTGGCCAGCGGGTGCTCCCAGCAATCAGAGACTCAACCTTTCAGCCAGCTAACACCTGGAACTGATGATACTGGGGTATTTAAGGGATGGCCAGACTTGCAGACTCTGCCTTGGTGTTGTGTTTGTCCTGGGCCCTGTATCTGTCCTGCATCCTGTTTCTTTGCTGACCCTGATCTGAACTGCTGCTGACTTCTCCTGCTCTGATCCTGGCTTGTGACCCTGACCACCCCTCTGTCTGACCCTCTGTACCTCGCTGCTTGCTACCTGCTGAACCTGGCCTGTGACCCCGACCATTCTCTGCTTGCTCCCCCCGTACCTACCTGCCCAATTGATATTGACCCGGCCTGCCTGACGACGCTTGCTTGTATGTACTGTTATCTGTGGGTGGTTGGTTTGGTTTGTTTGCACTGTATTATGTTTAGTATTGCCCTGCGTTTATGTTTGTATGGTTAGTGTTAATAAATTATATTGTTTATCACATTTCTGAAGTCTGCGTTTCCCTGCATCAGTCACACATCTCTGGTCATACCTGGGAGCCCTGACATTACACCAAGGCCAATCCTGACCAGAAGTGGCTGCACAGGGAAGCCATCTTGGCTTGTTGATGGGAAGGATGGATCTTGATGAGGTTGAGTATTTATATCTGCTAGTGTTTGATGACAGGGAGTATGCTTATCAAACTCTGAAGGAGTATCCCCGGGATGAATTGCTAGAATGTATACGGCTCGCTCATGCTCTAGTAGATCAGGGCACAGTGTTCTCTGAGGTGCAGCCATTGATTGAGGTTTGTGCAGAGTTGGTTTCATCTGGTTCCCCCGAATGCAGGGATGAATTTTTGCCACCATTTAGTGCAGACCAGGTAGAGTCCCTGGTGTGGTTATTAGAGGATGATGTGGGTTACCTTTTGGAGCGTTACTCCACATGTTCACCACAGACACTAAGAGATTGTATCAACGCAGTGCAGTCATTGACCAGACAGACTTTGTGTAAGCTCAGCTTTGTTCAACCCCTACTGCAGACATGGACAGATTTGTTGCACCCAGCCTCAGTCAGCTTACAAAGACCCAGTCCTGCTTCTAACTCTACTCCTGTATTCCCACCAGCTCCTCCTGCCCTGCTATCTACCGCATGTCAGTACCCTGTTCCCACTCGCTGCACCTATCCTGCCTTTAACCCTGTAAAAGAGCCCTCTGTAGCAACTGCTCCCTCTCCTGTTCCATCCTCCAGTTTTTCTCTGTCTCCAGCTGCTCCATTCGTTTGCAGACCTGCGTTTACTTGCAGTGCTCCAGTAGTTAAAACCAGAAAAAAGCGAAAATTCTTTCCAACCAATACCATCCTGCCAGTATCCAAACCGGTGAGCCTGCCTTCCGTGACTCGGCCTGAAGCCTCTACTCAGCCTGAAGCCTCTACTCAGCCTGAAGCCTCTACTCGGCCTGATGCCTCTCTTCAGCCGGATGCCTCTCTTCAGCCGGATGCCTCTCTTCAGCCTGAAGCCTCTCCTCAGCCTGATGCCTGCATTCAGCCTGATGCCGCTACTCAGCATGATGAACTGATCCAGCCCGACGATCCTATTAGGCCAGTTGACTCGATGCCCGCTGTTGATCCAGATGATCCGGTACCTGATCCAGTGCCCGCTGTCGTGCCAATTGACTCAGAGCCCGCTGTCATATCTGGTGACCCGGTGCCCACTGCCTTGCCAGATGACGCGGTGCCCGCTGTCGAGCCAAATGACCTGATGCCTGGTGACCCGATGCCCGCTGTCCAGCCAGACCATACAATGTCTGACCCAGTGCCTGCGGTCATACCAGTTGACTCGGAGCCCACTGTCGTGCCTGGTGACTCGGTGCCCGCCGCTCCGCCTGGGGGCCCGAGACCTGTTGCTCCGCTTGGGGGTCCAGCGCCCGCCGCTCCGCCTGGGGATCCGGCGCCCGCCGCCCCGCCTGGGGGCCTGAGACCTGTCGCTCCGCCTGAGGGCCCGAGACCTGTCGCTCCATCTGGGGGTCCGGCGCCCGCCGCTCCGCCTGAGGGCCCGAGACCTGTCGCTCCTCCTGGGGGTCCGGCGCCCGCCGCTCCGCCTGAGGGCCCGAGACCTGTCGCTCCAGCTGGGGGTCCGGCGCCCGCCGCTCCGCCTGAGGGCCCGAGACCTGTCGCTCCACCTGGGGGTCCGGCGCCCGCCGCTCCGCCTGAGGGCCCGAGACCTGTCGCTCCTCCTGGGGGTCCGGCGCCCGCCGCTCTGCCTGAGGGCCCGAGACCTGTCGCTCCTCCTGGGGGTCCGGCGCCCGCCGCTCCGCCTGAGGGCCCGAGACCTGTCGCTCCGCCTGGGGGTCCGGCGCCCGCCGCTCCGCCTGGGGGCACGATGCCTGTCGCCCCGCCTGGGGGCACGATGCCTGTCGCCCCGCCTGGGGGCACGGTGCCTGTCGCCCCGCCTGGGGGCACGGTGCCTGTCGCCCCGCCTGGGGGCACGGTGCCTGTCGCCCCGCCTGGGGGCACGGTGCCTGTCGCCCCGCCTGGGGGCCCGGTGCCTGCTGCTCCGCCCGGGGGCCCGGTGCCTGCTGCTCCGCCCGGGGGCCCGCTGCCTGCTGCTTCGCCTGGTAATCCGATGTGCCTCTGCCCGGAGTCCTGCCCGATGTGCCTCTGCCCGATGTGCCTCTGCCCGGAGTCCTGCCCGATGTGCCTCTGCCCGGTGTGCCTCTGCCCGATGTGCCTCTGCCCGATGTGCCTCTGCCCGATGTGCCTCTGCCCGGTGTGCCTCTGCCCGGAGTGCCTCTGCTCGATGTGCCGCTGCCCGGAGTCCAGCCCGGTGTGCCGCTGCCCGGAGTCCTGCCCGGTGTGCCAGTCTTTGCTATCCCGCCAGTTGCCAGACCCGGGCGGTGGAACATTTTGCCCAGCTAGGACTGTTTGGAGCGTCCTGAGGCCGCTCCTTGAGGGGGGGGTACTGTTAGGAATGGACTGGCCAGCAATGGTGGGACTCACCTGCCTTTTGATCTGCAGTACCAGGGCTGGCCAGCGGGTGCTCCCAGCAATCAGAGACTCAACCTTTCAGCCAGCTAACACCTGGAACTGATGATACTGGGGTATTTAAGGGATGGCCAGACTTGCAGACTCTGCCTTGGTGTTGTGTTTGTCCTGGGCCCTGTATCTGTCCTGCATCCTGTTTCTGTTCCTTTGCTGACCCTGATCTGAACTGCTGCTGACTTCTCCTGCTCTGATCCTGGCTTGTGACCCTGACCACCCCTCTGTCTGACCCTCTGTACCTCGCTGCTTGCTACCTGCTGAACCTGGCCTGTGACCCCGACCATTCTCTGCTTGCTCCCCCCGTACCTACCTGCCCAATTGATATTGACCCGGCCTGCCTGACGACGCTTGCTTGTATGTACTGTTATCTGTGGGTGGTTGGTTTGGTTTGTTTGCACTGTATTATGTTTAGTATTGCCCTGCGTTTATGTTTGTATGGTTAGTGTTAATAAATTATATTGTTTATCACATTTCTGAAGTCTGCGTTTCCCTGCATCAGTCACACATCTCTGGTCATACCTGGGAGCCCTGACACCGCGTACAGGGCCCCAAAACCCAACAAGCACCTTCAGGCTTTGAAAGGGTTTTATTTCCTCATTATACTCCCTGACTACCTATCACAGTTTCAGAGGCCCTGAAATGCCAGAATAGTACAACCCCCCCCCCCCCCAAATGACCCCTTTTTGGAAAGTAGACACCCCATGGAACTTGATAAGAAGCATGTTGAGTATTTTTGCAGATCTACTTTGTTGCCACAAGTTTTTGGAAAATTAAGGAAAACCAAAGCATATTTTTTTTTTTCTTAAAACCTTATGAGAGAAAATGGGTTCTGCAAAATACTCACCATGACTCTTATTAAATTCCTTGGGTGCCCACTTTCCAAAAAGAGATTTTTTTTTTTGGGGGGGGTTGATGCTATCCAGGGCCTCCGAAACTGTGCTAGGTAGTGAGGAAGTTACACACCTTCAGGCTTTCAAAAGAGTTTTTGGATTTTGGGCTACTGTATGTGGCTAGGCTCCCAAAAAGTCTCACACATATGGTATCCCCATACTCCGTAGAAGTAGCAGAATGTATTTTGGGGTGTTTTGAGCAGCTCTGAGGAAGAAGGCATGACCTTCGAAACACGTCAGCTGGACTGAGTACCTATACCCATGATGGGATTCGCGCTGGCCTTGTACATTTGAAGTCCCTTGGTGGACTTACATGCCTATTTTTATTCGCTGTTTGTGAGTACCTTTCCTTCATTTAATAAATTTTTGTTACTGAGGTAATGCACAAGGTTGGTGCGCTTCTTGTTGTTTTACTTTGCAGTTTATTCGGGCTCCCCCAGCCTTGGTTTGGAGCTGCACGACCTTGGATACTCCGGTGGTTGCTTCTCTGGAGGTTTTAATTCCATCTACTCGCCACCGGCCTGGGTCACGGAGCGCAGGAGAAATCTTTTTTGGTTTATTGTCTTGATTCCTATATCTATACCATAGTTTGTACATGCTATAACTTTCACACAAACCAATTATTATACACTCATTGGGATTTTTTTCTACCAAAGACATGTAGCAAAATACATTTTGGTCTAAATTTATTATGACATTTGAATTTATTGGATATTTTTTATAACAGAAATTAGAAAATATCACTTTT
The DNA here is from genome assembly GCF_062004578.1 of Staurois parvus. Taxonomy (NCBI): domain Eukaryota; kingdom Metazoa; phylum Chordata; class Amphibia; order Anura; family Ranidae; genus Staurois; species Staurois parvus. The sequence continues at coordinate 281,878 of NW_028318428.1, forward strand.
TTCCAAATTTTTTGTGTTTTTTTTTTGTTTGTAGCGCAGAAAATAAAAAGCCCAGAGGTGATCAAATACCACCAAAAGAAATCTCTATTTGTGGGGAAAAAAAGACATAAATTTAATTTATTTACAGCTTTGAATGGCCACACAGTTGTCAGTTAAACTAGCACAGTGCCATATAGCAAAAAATGGTGTAGATTCCAGTATCTATACCATAGCTTGTAGACGCTATAACTTTAACATAAAAAAAATTATTTACACTTATTGGGATTTTTTAACATGTAGCAAAATACCCTTTGGCCTAAATTTATGACAAAATTTGAGTCTATTGGATATTTTTTTTTATAACAGAAATGAGAAAATATTGTTTTGTTTCTTTTATATTTTCATTTTTTTTGTTTATAGTGCAAAAAAAAACAAAACCCAGAGGTGATCAAATAACGCCAAAAGAAAGCTCTATATTTGTGAAAAAAGTTCATAAATTTTTTTTCGGTACAGCATTCATTACCGCGCAATTACCAGTTGAAATAGCGCAGCGCCGAATAGCAAATAATGGCCTGGTTGGGAAGGAGGGTAAATCTTCTGGAGAGCAAGTGGTTAAGTAACAAATAAAAAATATATACAGTGTATATATATATATATTTTTTTTACATTTTGAGACTTTGTCAGCTTATGATAAATAATGCAGAACATTATTTTTATTACAATGGTATACCAAACAAAATCAATTTATGTTTTTAAAAATATCTCAAAATAACTATGGTTAGTCTTACTGGTAACAGTATTTCCAGGGATTTTTGAGGACAACAACCTTGTCTTGGCCCCTTGTACTCAGTTGTCATAAAAGTAAGTAATGTGCATGAGCGGAGAGCCAGATACAGCACCAAATCAAAACTTTCACCTCACTAAGAAGAAACCCAGGGTAGGAAAATAGACACAGTCCTTGAAGGTTTTCTGAAAATACTGTTACTGATAAGTTTAACAATAGTTTTTCCAAAATATCTTCCAGGACAATTAACTGAGACTTATCATAACTTAAAGATGGTCAATTGCCAGCAGAACCTTTCTGTCAAAGACCAAATTATGGCTGAATAAACGCTCTACTCAGCAATGCTTTATGAAAGTGCTTAGTGGGCTGTACCACCATTTTAGAGATTTCCTGCCCCTCTGCCCACAATGCTGCCACCAGTCTTTTTGAAAGTGCCTTGATCTTAGCTAGAGGCTGAGGACCCATATGCGGAAAAGATCGCTTCCCTAATCCATCTGGCTATGGAACCTTTCAATGCTTTAGGCCCTTATTCCCACCACTAAATAGAACTAGAAGATGACTAGAGCTTTTCAACTCCTTAGCGAATTCCAAATACATTGAAAAAAAACTTTGTTTTATTAATATATGATATTTTACAAGCTTAAAACATAATTCCTCATTTATGATATGGATATGGTGTACATCACAGATTTAAAGTGAATGATTCACAGATTACCAAACCTTTCAATACTTTTGACACTATTTACACTAAAAAGTGTACAATAACTTTTGCACACTTGCATGGTTCTTCAGGACTGAAATAGGCTGTGTACATGCTCATCAATGCAGTGATGAACATCATATCTTAGTGGACCAAAAATAAAAACATTTACAGGTATGTACTTCCTGTGTCTCCAAAAATACCCAAAATAGTGTAGAATACTCAAAGGGGGACCGTGAGGGTATTTCTTGGGATACCTTTGAGGAGAGCTCATGTTGCTGAATCTTGTAGTTCCATCTGTTGAGAGCATTGCTGTTTGTCTTGGCAGGAGGTCCTCTTCCCACTTCCATTTTATTTCCTTTCAAGCCTTCTATCTTTTGGATATTTTTGGAGACTTAGCTTGCAAGTCTCCTGTCTTTCTAGCAGATGTAGTGGCCTAGTGGGAATATCATCTTTAATGTCAAATACTTTAGAGAACATTCACAGATTTCCCTAAGAGCATCCCTAGTCAGGGCATTTAAAATGAGCATTAAATCTCAGGAAGTGGTGGTCCTAACAATTCTGAATGTGCAACATTATCTGACTATAAAGAATCTCTTGATAAAGGGATATTCTGCCAGCCTGTGCAGATCCAGCTTGATCTAGTCTGTCTGATCTGGGGTGCAGTAAAAACAGTCAGAGGACATGCTGTCAACACTGTGTGTAGGTCATTGACAGTATGTAGCACAATGTGACAAAGGTAGAGGGAATTGGTATTCCCTGTTCACTCAGCGCACTTCTGTCCTGTGAATCGCAACCTGGAAGTAGGGTCTGGCATTACTTCTGGGTAGCTCAGAGGAGGTGCAGAAGTGAGACAGAAGATGCTAGTTCCTAGCATCTCTATGTGGCTGCTATGTGAAGTGCATGTATAAGACTTTCATTAGATTAAGATGAGTGCCTCCTTACATTATCTATCCCTATAAGAGTACCTCTTTACATCAACTGCTCCCATCAAAGTGATCTCCTTCTCCTCCAGAAGCTCCTGGACTAGAGACAGGGTGCTTGACTGGGTTACATGCTGTTGGTTGATATATTTTACTGAAGTAGCATGGTCTGAGAGAATAAAGAAGTACCTTCTCGACATTCATTCCTTGAAGACAGCTAATGCTTTTCCTATAGCAAAAAACTCAATGTAATTGGAGGTTTAATCTACTAAATCTGCCCCTTAAATGCCTTGCAACTGCAGGTCTTCTGAACGAGCCCCACATTCCCAAGAACTGGCATTTAATTTTTATTTTAATTATTCATTTAAAGGACTTAACCCAGGAAGGGCCCTTTGAGATTATGTGGATTTTCCTACCAGAAGAAACCCAGAGAATCCACTGTTGGAAGCAATGCTATCTTGTCCACTCCTTCAATTCTATTTTCCTAGAAATGGAAAATGGAACCTTTTGTAGCCTTCTGGCATGTAGTTGGGCCCACATTACTGAAATAGCCACTGTCATTGGACCTAATGTCTGCATGATCTGTTTTAAGGATTCTTCCGGAAGAGACTTGATTTTGAATTTCCCTGGCAAGGAAACTATTTTTTTTGTAAAGTGGATCATTTGTCCTATTGTGTCTACCCTGTAACCTAGAAAAATTACAGACTGAGACAGGTTCCAGTTCATTTTACTCTAGATTGAAATTCCATCCTAATCTCTGATAGCACTGAGTCTATCTGCTCCAGGATCTTTGTTAAAATTCACAAAGTCACTGAGAGGCTGAAGGGAATGCAGACCCTTTCTGACTGAGTTACAAGCTTTCTATACTTTTGATGGGATGGATGAATTGGAATATGCAGGTAGACATCCTGCAGGTCCAAAGAGATTATGAAGGCACCCTGAAACAGTAGGTTTCTAACTGAATAAATGTTTTCTATAAAAAATGTACAGGGGGGAACTGTTTATTTTTTTCAAATGTATAATCATTCCATACTAAGGGTTTTTGAACTAGCAAAACACAAGAGTACAACCCCTGAAACATTTAGGGGCTAAAGAACAGCTCTTAGGCAAAAGAAAAAAGCTGTTTTTAGAATCTGGAAATAAACAGCTTAATTTCTTTCCGCTACTTTAAAGCGGTATTAAGCCCAAAGCAAAAAATTTAATATATTGCATTTTACCAATCATTAGATGTAGTGACTGCATTCATTTTTTAAGGCTTTTCCCCCCTTTTTTTTAAGCTGGTGATCTGGCCAGTAACACACATTTTGTATTAGAGTGCCTCCACTCTGGATTAAGGAGCACAGAGACACCTTTGGACAGCAGCATTGTAAGCCTAGGAGTGTTAGATGTACTAGCAGATTTAGATACACTAAACAAATTCCACCTCTGTGTGCTTGGTCAGACAAGCCAGTTCAGCAACAGGCAGTCAGATGCAGGCATGGATGGCAGGCAGAGAATGTTCTGGATACAGGCTGAGGTCAGTAACACTGAAGGAGGCACATGAGTACATGAGCAGCAAGCAGAGCAGAAACCAGAGACAGCCAAGGTCAGAGCAGATAGCGTACATGCATGGTCAGGACAAGCCAGGTCAATCACAGAAGTTACACAGTAACAGATGCAGGAACGCTGGAATAGCTGTAGATCAGACAGCACTGACTAGTACTGCTGCTGCACCTAAATAGTCCATCTGGCACCAGTGTTAGCAGTGGGTGTGCCCGCACATGCACACATCTCTGCATAGCAAGGCGAACACACGCAGATCTGCACCTGCACATATGTATGTGCCTTGAGCCTTTACTTGTACTATGGCTGGTGTTTTCCTTACAATCCCAGATAGAAAATGGGGAAACAATCCAAGAACTGAAACCTGACATCACTGAGGGGACTAATGACCACAATCACCCAACCCAAATTAACAAACCACACATTATGATGTCAGTTCCTGGATGGTCAGAAACACAATGAAACAAAATGAAGCCAATGATCTTACAGTTAACTGTCTTGGAATATGATTTTGGAATATTAAGGTATGTAAATTAGTTGCTAGTTTTTTTTGCAGAGTAACCTATTCATGATGACACTGCTAAATTTGGCCTGGGTATCTAGGCATCAAAAACCTCTGGTCATGGTTAAGAGCTTGTGTTGAGAGACTTTTACAAACATTGGAACTCTATGGGAATGCAAAAGCAGCAAAAGCAGGTTCATTCAGCCTAAAATGCAGGAAAGAAGAAGGTCAACTGCAGGAGGTCAACTGAATCTCAAACAGAATGCACTTGTAAGCAAGCTGTTGTTTATAAATGGTTTCTGGTAGATCAGGATTGTAAACACACTCCTGCCTGCTATGGCAACCAGAAATCTATTTAAATTTGTTCAGAGGGTGATGGGCTTTCAGGCAGAAGTGATCTGTAAAGCTTCCCAATCACTTTGGAAGCCTGGCCCCCTATGTGATAGCAAAAAAGTTAACATAACATAAAAAACAATAATTTTAAAGTCTCCTGCCCCCCCTCCCCATGTACATAACAACATAAATGCAGCTTGGTGGGTGTGCCTACATAAGAAAACAATGATTGCACTACACTCGTTGTGCATTGTAGTGGAAGAAATAATTATGGGGCCATCATTTTAAAGTTATCTCTAAAATGATAACTTGTGAAGGCTTTTAAAGTGATGCATATGAACAATTTAGGGTACCCCAAATTTTTGCGCATTCTCAAGACGTGAACAATTTTAAAGTGCCAATTCAGTAATACAGCATATTGTGTTTATGTGCACTAAAATTAACTTTAGTGGATTTTATTTTACTGAATATTTGTGTTTCAAACATACGCTAATGTCATGGGACTTAAAAAATTGCAACCACCATTCTATTCTGCAAGGTTTTTGTTTTCAGAAAATATATACTGTATGGGGTGGGTTAACCAATCTTCTGGCCTAAAGTGTGCATTTTAATTCAGGCAAAAATGGGTACTGGTCAATGACTAGCACTCTCCCGTTACACGTGTCTATAAATACATTTTTCTAGTTTTCCACCTTTCCTTCTAAATAATATACTGCACATTCTGAAGAAAGTATCCCAACAAACATTAATCAAACTTTTTTTTTTAAAGTGATTTTATTATTGTTTGTCCACAAATACTAGGCAAGAATAGAAGTGAAACTTTAAGCCTTGTCCTGACATTGTATTATCCTCTAGTGCTACAACAAAGTGAAATTTTATCCATCAAAATGCTTGTATGTCTGTCAGACCAGTAGGTATTGATTTTGTGACATATAACAAAAGTAGCAAGAAGCTTGTTTACTGGATTCTTTGGTGTCATATAACCCTTTCTATTTAACCTCAAAAAGCACAGCTTGTACTCATACACATGTATAGCATATAAATTATATTTAGAAGCCATATCAATACCATTTTTTATAATTAGCCATATAATGAAAACAAGATAGACCTACACATATCTGGATCAGCATACCATATATGGAGAAAATATGCGAGCTAATATAAACATACATTAAATACCTTTGAATGAGCACATAACCATTTCATATTAATAGATGCAGAGCTGTGTCTGTTTTCCTGGGTTCTCCCTAATATTATTTCTCATAAGGTAAATGTTTATTCATGCATGGCAATGCATTTTGATACATTGGGTTAGGGACTGATGTGAATGCCCAATATATATGTAAAGCGCTGCGCAAATGGACGGCCCTATATAAGTACCTGTAATAAATAATAAATAATATTCAAATGTACCTGAATGCATGAACAGGAGAATATATGCTGTTTTCAGTAGAACCTGTTCACATCGATGTGTGGTGCAGAGCAGTGCTGCATGGGTACATAGAACAGCATTTTACTCAGTATGTATAAACTCGTTGCAACATTAATCAATGCAATACACATTAATAGACTAAATCAATTTAAGTAAATATGTTATTACTTGTTTTATTAAGATGCATTCATGGTTTTATAGGCACACTGTACTGCAAATTAACAAGGCAACGCAATGTGCTGTGTATGTGTATTGCAGTACATTGCTATTAATTTTCAATGGCACCCAGACATGCTTATATGGCCAAAGGAAATGCACCTTCCTTTCAGTACATGTATTAAAAAAAATTAGGGCAGATACGTTTTTTGGTGTGTTGGCAGACATTAACCACTTCCCGACCCCCCTATAGCAGAAATACTGCTACAGGGCGGCATGGGTGCACAAAATCACGTATAAATACATGATTTTGCATTTCTGGGTAAGTGGTGCTCAAGAGCCCTACCTGCGCCACCATTCGCGGCTGTGGCTGCCAATCACAGGGTCCCAGCTGGTGTTTACTCCCCGGCTCCCGGTGATTTCCGAGGATCTCCGACGGGAAAGAGAACTGTTTTGTTTACTGTCAGCTCAGCACACTGCTTTGGATGGTTGTGCACAGCACAGCCATCCAAAGCAGTGTGATTACAGTGAAGCACACTGACACCACTCCTCATTTAACTCCTTCCTGCCCAGTGTCATTAGTACAGTGCCAGTGCTTTTTTTTTTTAGCACTGATCACTGTATTGATGTCACTGGGAATGTCAGTGACACCAAGTCAGTTTCCCCCAGTGTCAGAATGTCTGCTGCAGTCCCGATATAAGTCGCTGATTGCCACCATTACTAGTAAAATTAAAAAATAAAAATCCCAGTATATATACTGCCATTTATAAACGCTATAACTTTCACGTAAACCAATCAATTTATATGTATTTGGATTTTTTTTAGCAACAACGTAGCAGATTACATTTTGGCATCAATTTATGATGAAATTTGTTTTTTTAATTTTTTTTACTGGACATGTTTAACCAATTCAATACCGGGCAATTTTACACCTTCCTGCCCAGGCCATTTTTCAGGTTTCAGCGCTCTCACAATTTGAATGACAATTGCGCGGTCATACAACACTGTACCTAAACTAAAATTTTATAATTTTCTTCACACAACTAGAGCTTTCTTTTGGTGGTATTTAATCATCACCAGGGTTTTTATTTTTTGCTAAATTAACAAAAAAAAAGTTTTTCTTTGTTTCTGTTATAAAAGTTTGCAAATAAATAATTGTTCTTTATAAATGTAGGCCGAGATGTATTCTGCTACATGTCTTTGGTGAAAATTCACAACTTATGGTATAGATCTGAATATTGATCAATCCTGAAGTACTGACAGCCAATCTAATTTCTTGAGGTCCAAGAATGTCAGAACAGTACAGATATCCCCCAAATGACCCCTTTTTGCAGAGTAGACAGTCCAACGTACTTCATAAGAGGCATGGCGAGTTTTTTGAAGTTGTATTTTTTTTGTCATAATTTTTCGGAAAACGAAAAAATAAAAAAAATTATTTTCACAATTTATTTTTTACATACTGTCACCAGTGCAGTACAGCGTCTTCATATAACTGGCATGGCAGTGATCAGGGACACTGACTGGTGACAGTGTGAAAATATATATATATATATATATATTTTTTTTAATTATTTTACATTTTTTATTACATTTTTTTTCTTTTTTTTAAGATTTTTTTTTCATATTTCATAGTAACATTGTACTACTTTGGGGAAGTGATCAGTATTTTTTTTTTTTTTTTACACAATTATAAACAAGCATTTACCTGAATGACATAGATTCATTCAGGGTTTTTTTATTTTTTTGTGCTTAGCTGTGATTTGGCCACAGCTAATCACATGACATGTGCATGTGATTAGCTGTGACCATTCACAGCTAGACACTAGTATACAATGGATGGCATGAATGAAGCCATCCATTGTATACAACTGTCATGTGACCTGCTGTGATTGGTCACAGCAGATCACATGGTACCGGCAACGGGGCCGATACTCAGATCTGTCATCGGCCGTGTCCGAGGTACACGGCCGGTGACAGATCGCGCCGCTGCGCGGCTCTGCAAGCGCGCGAACTGCGCATGTGCGGGAGTACGCCAAATGGTGGCCTCCCGAAAAGCTAGTGCATTTTTCCAGATGCCATACCGCTATTGGCCAGGTGTCAAATGGTTAATAGCAAAAAGTCAAAAATATTGTTTTTTTTTCTCAAAATTGTTATAGCATAAAAAATAAAAAACCCACAGTTTTCAAATACCATTGAAACAAAGCTCAATTTGTGGGGAAAAAAAGGATGTAAATTTCATTTGGGTGCAGCATTGCATGACCGCACAATTGTCAGTTAAAGTAATGCAGCGCAGTAACGCAAAAAATGGCCTGGTCAGGAAGGGGGGTAAATCCTTAGGAGGGCAAGTGGTTAAGGATCCAATAAATAGAAAAACACTGGTACAAGTGTGAATTGGCATCTAAAGATTTTACACTAGCTGATCCATCTTCTCAACTTACATATTAAGAAGCCCGACGTGAAGGATCCAGGTGTGTCTTTGGCAAATTTCCAGGTCACAAAAGGAAAGCTGAAAGATTTGATCTTCATGTAACCAAATCAGCTATAATATAATCGAATTAGTACCAAGTAAGCATAGGAGTCATGGGATTGTACACCCCACTAACACTCACCCTACCATAAGAACATACCTAAATAATAAAATAAACACGCAACAAGGATTGTGGAAACGTTTAGGCCGCAGACCCTTTATTGGGTTTAAATCAATTTTAATTATGAAATGAACTTTAACCTTTAATACTAAACAGAACCACTGTTAACCATTAACAGACCAACATGCTTAGTCACTAAGAATCAAGCAGAATATCTTTAATCAACCAAATAACAGTTTACCAACCACTCTCCACCCACAAAGTAGGCGACATTACCTCATAAAGATGGACCTTCAATATCAAACAGAACTGTTGTTAACCAGTAACAGACCAACATGCTTAGTCACCAAGACTCAAGCAGCAATATCTTATACCAACCAAATAATAGCGTATCAAGCACTGTCCACCCACAAAGTGGGAGACATTACCCCATATAAAGGTGGACCACGATGAGGGAAAAATTAACAAAGGGAGGGAGTGTTGGAGAGCAAGTGAAAAGATCCAGAAGGAAGGCTGAGGAGAATCCAGAGGTGAGTCTAGCTGACAGACCTGAGGTAAATGCTGATTCCGCCCAGTGACAGGAGAGGATATAAGTGAAAGGTTACACTCATTGGCTAGATATTCCTGTCTAAAGATTTGTCTCCAATCCAGTGCTCAGCAGCTAAGGTAAGTCTTCCCAGCAACAGCAGGCAGCTTGTTACCTGAAATACAAAGCAGAAAGAACCAGCAAAGAAGCCATAGAGAGACTTGGAATTAACAATCATCATAGCCCTCTATTAAGAGTGACATTTATATAAAAAACAAATGGGTGATAGGGGTGACAGTCCCATGGTGCCAGGTCTCTATTTTTTTTATTTTATGGCCCTGACATGGGATTGTACACCCCACTAACACCCATCATACCATAACAACATACCTAAATAATAAAATAAACATGCAACAATGATTGTGGAAAAGTTTAGGCCGCGGTTCCTTTATTAGGTTTAAATCAACTTTAATTCTGAAATAAACTTTAACCAATACCAAACAGAACTGCTGTTAACCATTAACAGACCAACATGCTTAGTGTTATGGATCCGCCAGGTGGTACCTCTGGCAGCCCACTAGGCGGAATCACCCGGAGTGTGGGGTCTAAGTCCCGGTCTGCATTTTCACCAGGGCCCCTGATGGTGGGGATGGACTTGGAGCAGAACCAGGACCAGGTCACGACCTCCGAGCAATACCACCAGTGGCAGAGGGAGCCTCTGGGGATGAGAGTAGGACAGAATAGAGCCAGATGTGAGGAGGCCGGCAGGACCAGGCAGGATAAACCGGCGGTTGTCACCGTGGGAAATAGCGAGGTACAGAGACGGCAGGCAGAGAGTGGTCAGGTCACACGCAGGGTCAGTTACCGGAGTCAGTCCGCAGAATGGTCAAACAAGCCAGGGGTCGGGACAGGAGAAGGCAGCGTAGTCGGGCAATCCGGTTCAAACACAGGAGAAGGCAGCATAGTCAGATAATCCGGGTCAGGGCTGGAGCAGGCAGAAGGTCAAACAATCTGGGTCTTTAATCACAGGGCACAGGTAACTACAGATATCAGATCAGACCTTGCGGCGATTTGTGACAGTGCAGGGCATCTTTAAATATCGCGCCCTGCACTGTCATTGGCCGCCCAGGACGCGCCCCCGGGCTGTCATTGGCCGCTTGAGGTGCGCCCGCGGCTCCTACTGCGCTTGCGCGGCCTTCTGTCAGCCGCGGCCCGCCGGGATCTGGTGCCTGTGTCCCGGCGTGAGCCGCCGCTAGTGCGCATGCGCCGGGGACGGAGCCGTGGCGGTCCCTGACACTTAGTTACTAATGCAGGCCATAGACTGTTCATTTATCAGATGATTTTCCGTCCAAAAGAATAATCAGTCGATTTTCGCACTGTTAGTGGGGCAATGGCATCGGCCGATTTTCGCGATTCCTCCTCATTTCGTTTATCGGTCATGCTGGAAAATGCATGAAAAATGGACGATTTTCACAATCATTGGTGGCAACATCAGTTTACAGAACAAACGATGTTCAAGCAGAATATCTTATACCAACCAAATAACAGTTTACCAACCACTGTCCACCCACATACTGGGCGACATTATCGAAAAGCCAGGTTACCAACCTGGCCCCACCCCACAACCGCAGCCTAAACAATCACTCTACAATCCAGCTTTGAAAATGCCCTTATCAGTATCTAAGAAAATGTATCAAAAATATACCTCTCAAATTTCTGAAATTATAAAGAGGGACATGTCCTTTCACACATAGTAAGTAGCAAAGGACATGTCCCCAGTTACAGGGACCTCAAAGATCTAATATGCAGAAAATGATTGGCTAAACAACACAAGTGCTTTTTCTTACCTCTACTTTTCCTTTTTATTGGCTTTTTTAAATAACAAATGCAGTAATCTAGTGGCTGGATAAAAAGTTTAGTGCCACGTAACACTTTTGACAATAAAATAGTACCTTTCGTATAGAGATGTACACATCAAACCAAAAAGAGGGATAACTGAAGCTACATGAGGGACAGAGGATTTTGGTCTCAAAGGAGCTATGCCAAACACTGCTAGACCTCTGATGAAACTCTCCAATAATGAGTATACAGTAAATCAGCATATCAATCAATTCACATGTTATGGTAACTTTATGATGAACTGAAGCCCATGCCTAGAAAACCACTTATTTGTGGACAGAACAGTTACCATTTTATTTAGATGGTCTAAGATTTTAAATTCATCTAAATAATTTCCTTCCAGATGAACAATAAGGATATCCAACAGCTCACACTTGCAAATAGGGAATATGAGCAGCCAGCTATTCCAAATACTTACCTCATATACCCTGCAAGAGAACTGGAATTTTAACAGGAGGAAAAAATCCTCCACACCAGGAAACATATTGTCAGGGTCCTGTCCACAACAGAGGTTCTGGAAGATCTGCCAGTTCTGCCAGTACTCTGCATGGTCGCAGAAGGACACATTAGCCTCAGTCTGGTGCCAGACGGCCTTTATAAGGAGGCTCATCACTTCCCCAAGTTGCAGGATGATCTCTAGCTCCCCGTGCCCTGTTCCTGTTTCCTGTGACTTGACCCGTGATCTCCTGTTACCGACTCGGCTTGCTCCTGGACCTGTCTACTCTGCCTTACCCCTGATCTGACCTCGGCCTGGCTTACGGATACTCTCTCTTTCGTGCTCCTCTGTATATGACCTCGGCTATCCCATCTGACTATGTCTGCTCTGATTCTCACCTGGTACCTGACCTTGGCTTGAACCGACTACCCAGTAAACACCTAAATCCCTGAAGGGCTTGCATATCACGCACATGCGCCTCCTGTCTGCAGACCTATCTCCGTGCACCAGCTGTGCTTCTGAGTGGACCACCACCAGCACTCCTACAGGCAACCTGTGCAACTTTGGGCCTGACTCCCACTCTCAGGGGAGTCTGGAACTTAGCCGCAAGGGAAGCCCTCTCTCCATTGGCCTCCATCACTAGGTACGTGATAGTATCATCCAGCCATTATGTCCGAGGCCGAGAGAGGTGCTTCCACACTAGAGACCCTGTGCCAACTCATTACGGCACTTACCCAAGCAGTGAAGAATTTACAGCAAGGATACTTCCAGCTAGAAGGGTGTCTTCACTCCCTCTCTACTTCCGAGGACCAGGATCCCTCCGCCAGTTCCAACCCAGTAGCCGCACCTGACAGTCAATTTCCTGCCACCACTCCTGCTATCGAGTTACCACCTCCGGAACCCTGAGTTCCTATTCCAGAACATTTTCTCGGGGATCGACGTAAGTTCAGAGCTTTCAAGAATGCCTGTGAATTATATTTTGCTCTGCAACCCAGGACCTTTTCTCTGGAAGCGGTCAAGGTCTGGTTCATCATCTCCCTCTTGTCTGAAGAACCTCAGTCTTGGGCACATAGTCTTCTGGAACAAAGAGCCTAGCACTCAATTCAGTGAGTGAATTCTTTGTAGCCATGGCTGCCCTCTATGACGATCCCCAGAAGACCTCCACTGCTGAGTCCGCCCTCCATGCTGTACTACAAGGTCGGTGGCCTGTGGAGAACTACATAGTGGAGTTCCGTAAATGGTCTGCAGACACCGGTTGGAACAATGCAGCATTGACGTACCAGTTCCACCTAGGTCTGTCTGAGTCCCTCAAGGACAAGTTAGCTAGGGTGGAAGCTCCCTCCTCCTTGGATAACCTTATCCTGCTTGCTACTCGGTTGGATCGGCATCTACAAGAAAGACGCGCTGAGCGTACTCAGACATTTCGGCCCACTTGAGTTCTGCCACAAGTTCCAGGGCCAACGGCTCCTGCCCTTGCTCTGCAACCCATCAGCAATTCAGAGGTAGAACCTATGCAAATTGGCCTTCCCCAACCTGCCCTAACTCCGGAAGAAAGGCTACACAGACAGCAAGGCAACCTCTGTCTTTACTGTGGGCCACTTCCTGCTTAATTGCCCAGTACGCCCAAATAAGTCCAGCCAGCCCCATCCTTCGTACCTTCAGCTATCCGGGACTTTAACCACCCATGTCATTCTCCCCATGTCATTGCAGGTGGCTGGAAGGGTTGTCAAGTTGCAGGCAATCGTTGACTCGGGAGCTTGTAGCTTTTTCTTAGACATCCAATTGGCCAAGGACGTACACATCCCTCTTCTGCCTAAGAAATAGAGACTTGACGTCTTGCTTGTGGATGGAACTACTCCGAGTTCTGGACCTGTTACCCAGGAAACCATTCCTATTCTTGCAACTACTGACTCCGGCCATCGGGAGTTTATTCGTTTTGACGTGATCAGATCCCCCATGTTTCCAGTCATCCTAGGAATACCCTGGTTGCAAGCCCACAACCCACATATCAATTGGCCCAAGAAGGAAATCATCTTTTCATCAGAATATTGTCTACAACACTGTGGTGCCCCTACACCCACCAATTCTTCCGTGTGTCTCTCAGTCAAACCTTCACCAGAGGCCAGTCAATCAATTCCCTCTACCTACCATGACTTCCTCCATGTGTTTGATAAAAAGAAGGCTGACACATTGCCTTCTCATCAGTCTTATGATTGCCCAATTGAGTTACTCCCAGGAGCAGAAATACCATTTGGGTGAATTTTCCCATTATCCGAACTTGAACTGGAAGCCCTCCGGCACTATCTAGACTAGAATCTCGTCAAAGGATTCATCCGCTCCTCTTCCTCTCCTGCCGGGGCTGGTATTTTCTTTGTAGAAAAGAAAGATCGGTCTCTTAGACCTTGCATTGACTACAAGGAACTTAATAAAATTACCATCAAAAACCGGTATCCTCTTCCTCTGGTGCCCAAGCTATTTCAGAGATTTCGAACAGCCCGAGTGTTCACTAAATTGGACTTACAGGGGGGCCTACAATTTAGTCCGTGTAAGAGAGGGCGCTGAGTGGAAGACCACCTTCAGAACATGCTTCGGACATTTTGAATACTTAGTGGTGCCGTTTGGGCTATGTAATGCCCCTGCTACGTTCCAACATTTTGTGAATGACATCTTTAGAGAATACCTCAACCTTTTTGTGATCATCTACCTGGACGATATCCTAATTTTCTCTACCTCACTGGAACTCCATCGTGATCACATGAGGAAAGTGCTAAACACTCTAAGGATGCATGGCTTGTACGCCAAGGCGGAGAAGTGTGAGTTTGGGAAGCAGTCCATCCAGTTCCTGGGGCTCATAATTTCCACCGAGGGGATCTCCATGGACCCTCAGAAAGTATCTGCTATCCTGGATTGGCCTGCACCTTCAGACAGGAAAGGGGTCCAAAGATTTGTGGGTTTCGCCAACTTTTATTGGAAATTTATTAAGGGCTTTTCCACAATCATTGTTCCTATTACTCAACTCACCCGCCAGCATACACGATTTTGCTGGAGCCAGGAAGCTCAAAAAGCATTTGACCAATTAAAGAGTCAATTCACCTCTGCTCCAGTGTTACAGCATCCAGAGCCAACACTCCCCTTCATCCTTGAGGTAGACACATCTGAAGTCACTACAGGAGCCATACTCTCCCAGCGCCAGGGCCCAAAGGCTCTGCTTCACCCAATAGCCTTCTGTTCTAGGAAACTGAGCCAAGCCGAGAAGTATGATGTGGGAGACAGGGAATTTTAGCGATTAAGATAGCCTTCGTAGAATGGAGGTATCTCTTGGAAGGAGCCAGCCACCCAATTATGATTTTCACAGATCATATAAATCTGGAGTATCTAAGGTCTGCCAAGCGCCTAAGACCTCGACAGGCTAGATGCGCTTTATATTTCTTCAGGTTTAACTTCCACATAACCTACCACCCAGGATCCAAGAACGAGAAGGCAGATGCTCTTTCCCGCATGTTCCCGGACCCAGAGGAGCCTTCTCCTCCCAACACCATTTTGTCGGCCCAAACTTTTTTTGCTGATCCAACCCAGCCTAAAGTCTTTGATCAAGCAATCCTCTGCACTATGTCCTGAACCAGAATAAAATTCACTTAGAAGGCAGGATGGTCTTCTGTGGCACAAGGATAAAATCTTTGTACCCCAAGAAGTGAGGTCTCAAGTTTTAAGGGCTTTCCATGACCATCAACTGGCTGGGCACTTTGGAGCTCGTAAGACAATGGAACTAATCCAGCGATCCTTCTGGTGGCCTAATCTGAATCATGACTGTAGAGCTTATGTGAAGTTGTGCACAGTGTGTCTGCGGAACAAGGGAGACAAAGCCAAGGCCTGGGAGTTGCTGAGTCCCCTGCCCATTCCTGATCATCCCTGGGAGATGGTCGCAATGGACTTCATTGTGGATTTGCCCCCCTCGGAGGGGTTTACTACCACTCTGGTATTAGTGTATCGACTATCCAAGATGGCCTACTTTTTACCAATGGTGGGTATGCCATCCACACCAGAGACTGTACTAACCTTCATCAAAGAGATTGTCTGCCCAGTAATATCGTCTCAGACCGAGGGGTGCAGTTTACGTCCAATTTCTGGAGAGCCCTCTGCAAGGCCCTGAAGGTAGAACTCTGCTTATCGTCCGCCTACCATCCCCAGAGTAACGGGCAAACGGAGCGAACAAACCAGACTTTGGAGCAATATTTACGGTACTTCTCCGCATTTTCTCAGGATGATTGGGCATCTCTACTCCCATTGGCAGAATTTGTCTACAACAACTCAGTCCATTCTGCTACAAACCAGTCACCATTTTGGGCCAATTATGGATTCCACCTTTCCTCTATACCTGACACCATTCCTGAAGCGTCGGTACCCGCAGTACAGGACAGAATCTCCATGCTACAGAACCCATGTTACAGAACAACTGTAAAGTCCTCCGAGAGTCTATACTAAAATCCCAGGCTGATTATAAGAAACAATATGACAGGAAACGGAGAGGAAACCCTCCTCTGAAAATTGGAGACAAAGTTTGGCTATCAACTGCCAATCTAAAACTCCCGTGCCCGTCACGTAAGTTGGGTCCATGGTACATTGGCCCTTTCCAGATCAAGAGAGAAATCAATCCAGTGGCGTTGGAGCTGTGCCTTCTGGAATCATACAAGATCCACCCAGTTTTCCACGTCTCCTTATTCAAGCCAGCTGTTCCTGATCCTTTTCCAGGGAGAGTAGAACCACCTCCTCCGCCGATAACAGTTGGGGAGGAGACGGAATATGAGGTTGAAGCAATTCTGGACTGCAGAAGGCGGGGAAGACAAATCCAGTACCTGGTCAGATGGAAGGGGCACCCACCTGAAGAAAGTTCCTGGGAACTAAAAGGCAATGTACATGCCCCCAGGCTTCTCCAAGAATTTTGTTCTAAGTATCCTGAAAAGATTGCCCAGGTAGGCATCTGGAGGCTGCCCTTTGGGGGGGGGGCACTGTCAGGGTCCTGTCAACGACAGAGGTTCTGGAAGATCTGGCAGTTCTGCTAGTACTCTGCATGGCCACAGAAGGACACATCAGCCTCAGTCTGGTGCCAGACAGCCTTTATAAGGAGGCTCATCACTTCTTCAAGTTGCAGGATGATCTCTAGCTCCCCGTGCCCTGTTCCTGTTTCCTGTGACTTGACCCATGATCTCCTGTTACCGACTCGGCTTGCTCCTGGACCTGTCTACTCTGCCTTACCCCTGATCTGACCTTGGCCTGGCTTACGGATAATCTCTCTCTCGCTCCTCTGTGTATGACCTCGGCTATCCCATCTGACTACGTTTGCTCTGATTCCCACCTGGTACCTGACCTTGGCTTGAACCGACTACCCAGTAAACACCTAAATCCCAAAAGGGCTTGCATACCACGCACATGCGCCTCCTGTCTGCAGACCTATCTCCGTGCACCAGCTGTGCTTCTGAGTGGACCACCACCAGAACTCCTACAGGCGACCTGTGCAACTTTGGGCCTGACTCCCGCTGTCCCACTCTCAGGGGAGTCTGGAACTTAGCTGCAAGGGAAGCCCTCTCTTCATTGGCCTCCATCACCAGGTACGTGATACATATGAATGTCAACTATTCATACTATTCATTTTTTTTTTAATTTAATAATTATAAAAGGTGGGAACGTGTAATAAATGCAAAGAGCAAGATGGATATAAAGAGCAGGACGCTCATCTGTCTTGATGCACTCCCTATATAGCAGCGGTATATCCTGCACCGTCATCTTTTAAGGACAGATTTAAGTTACAATTGTGATAAAAGAGAGCCATTCACATGCAACAAAAAAAGAAAGGAAAGTCTTGCAAATAGTTAAAATTGTTGAATCAGCTCTATTGGGCAATGTGAATGGCCTAAGGCATGAAATGATAACTGCCTATTCTTGTCTTGCTAATCCAATTCTGCAAACACTTCTATCTAGCAAGTTAACAGCTTACATCAACTAACCAGACTGAACTGAGTGGGAAAGCAATTCCAAAGTGTTTTATATGCAAAAGAACAGATTGATTTCATAGCAATAGCGATATTACATGACATGTTGAATGCAATTTGTGACCCAATAGCAGCATGTAAACATAGCTTCTAAAGTCCTTTTAGGAACGAGAATTACATGCAAAGTCATTGCATCTCTTTCTAAAAAGAAATTCTACAAACAGTTTTGGTGAATGAGTGTGAAATCAACCACTTTGATACATGTCATATCAAGGCCAAAGAGTTCCGCAGAGCCATGAAAGTGAGAAACAACTGGTGGCATAGATAATGCAGGTTGATAACGCAAGGGAATTGAATGGCTTAGCAGAAATAACATCAAGCAAATAACTGGTGTTAAGGACATTGCAGGCCTTTGCTCACTGCTGAGGTAACCAGTGCCCTGAAAACACTGGACATCTGGCAAAACAAAACATCTGCTATTAAATGTTTTGTTACCCAGAAAATGTCTTGCTTTATCCTAAATATAAAATGAAGGCCAGGAAGGGACAGATATCTTAGACTAGGGGAGTCAAACCGGCGGCCCTCCAGCTGTTGCAAAACTACAAATCCCATAATGCCTCTGCCTTTGGGAGTCATGCTTGTAACTGTCAATCTTGCAATGCCTCATGGGACTTGTAGTTTGGCAACAGCTGGAGGGCCACCAGTTTGACACCTGTGTAGCCAGTTAATTGCATATAAATGCTATTCTAACATTCACCAATAAGAGGCACTGGTGGCTGAACTGCTTGCTCCAAAGTACCACAGCCACAACAACTAGGAAGAACCTAAGTGAACAATGTTCTTAGGGATACGGTGTAAATGCAATACTCTGGTCAAAACTCTGAACACCATTTGCCAGACCGTAAATGACCAAATTCCAAAGACATGCTGGTAGGTTAATTGGATCCTGTCTAAATTGGCCCTAATATGTGTATGTATGAATGTGAGTCAGGGACCTTAGATTGTACACCCCTTGAGGGTTAGGGACTGATGTGAATGTTCAATATATATATGTAAAGCCCTGCGTGAATTGACAGCGCTATAAGTACCTGAAATAAATAATAAATAAATAAATTCTGTTGCATCTGTAGACAACTGGAAAATGCTCATCTAAAACAAATTCCATCTCCCACATAGAGCTAACATTTTAACTTGAAATACATTTGCGCCAAAACCAGTAGCCACTCTTTATCTTCTAACAAAATCAACATGTCTATAAAGGAATTTAAGGAATGAGATGAGAACAGTATAGACGTTTTCAATAAGGTGGTTCTGAAATGATATATTGTCTTTTGCAGGATTCTAAATAGCCACCCTGCCTACTCTATAAAAACACCCAAGAAATGTGGAGCAAGGCAGAATTGTGATTCAGCAGCCAAAGGGAAATAATATGTTGTATTAATCATCAAATTGGAAGACCAGGGGATCCCTTTTCCCATGCTCACTGGACTCTGGTTTTGAAAACAAACTTCCTAGCAGGCAACGATGATTTGCAAAGCAGATTTCTGCAGCACTGTAGCAGAAATGCACCGTGATTTACTAGAAGAAAAACAGAGCCCTGTACTAATTTGAGATTTGAGAGGAGGAGGAGCACTGGAGGATGCAGATCTCTGTGGCTGAGCTACACCAAAAGCCTTCCAATTCTTCACTGTTGAATTTTCATGCTGCTTATCAAGAAAATACAGTTGAGATGTAGCAAAAGAAGAATGACCAGGGGATTACAGGCTTCTGACCAAAAGCAGAGAATAAACAAAAACATTTAACGCCAGATTTAAATTAAAGCGCATCTGGACCAAATGATCTAATCACAAAAATAGCTTGATATACTATACATTTAGGTGTACAAATGCGGCGCTCAGTATTAGTTGCAGTGTGCAAATGATATCCCACAGTGTTAAAACTTAAATAGGTATAATACATGCGGATAAATGTGACTGTTGTGACACAGTAAGCAATGATGAACTTTCGTGACTGTTGTGACTGTGGTATTGAATAATATAAATAATACCAAAACTTATTGAATATAGTTCATGCGGAATGAGATGACTGTAAAAACAGTAATATTCATAACTTCTATGGCTAGAAGCAACGGGCATACTATGCACCGATAGGATAGTATCCCATGATGTCATAGACTGATAAGATATAGTTCATGAAGATTTATGTGACTGCGGTGACACAAAACAGCGGATAATTTTGGTGACTGCTGTGGCTGGAAACAATGAGCAAACTATGCACTAACCAGATGGCACAGATAAATGTGCATTGGAGTATATAAGACCTACTCCTAGGTACTTTGGGGGTGGGAACTCAGCATGCGGATGTGATCATCAGGTGGAGGTACTTCACCAGCTGTCATCTATCCAGAGCAGGATTCCACGTCTCAACCGTGTCCTTTTATATCCATCAGGGGGATCATACACGCAGATGGAAACCAGGAAAAGGATCCTTCAAGATGAGGACTCTCAGTGCCAAATAAAAGAGCCCAGAGAGAAAAGAACTCCAATAGTGTAGTATGTTTTAATGATAGAGTAACATCAAAGTACAGGTAAAAAACTGAGCCAGCACTTACATCTGAGGTAGTAGGTAGGTGAAGTAGTTAGCAATCCATGAGAAACTAGGGAGATACCCTTTCTCATGGATTGCTAACTACTTCACCTACCTACTACCTCAGATGTAAGTGCTGGCTCAGTTTTTTACCTGTACTTTGATGTTACTCTATCATTAAAACATACTACACTATTGGAGTTCTTTTCTCTCTGGGCTCTTTTATTTGGCACTGAGAGTCCTCATCTTGAAGGATCCTTTTCCTGGTTTCCATCTGCGTGTATGATCCCCCTGATGGATATAAAAGGCACTGCTGGACACGGTTGAGACGTGGAATCCTGCTCTGGATAGATGACAGCTGGTGAAGTACCTCCACCTGATGATCACATCCGCATGCTGAGTTCCCACCCCCAGAGTACCTAGGAGTAGGTCTTATATACTCCAACGCACATTTATCTGTGCCATCTGGTTAGTGCATAGTTTGCTCATTGTTTCCAGCCACAGCAGTCACCAAAATTATCCGCTGTTTTGTGTCACCGCAGTCACATAAATCTTCATGAACTATATCTTATCAGTCTATGACATCATGGGATACTATCCTATCGGTGCATAGTATGCCCGTTGCTTCTAGCCATAGAAGTTATGAATATTACTGTTTTTACAGTCATCTCATTCCGCATGAACTATATTCAATAAGTTTTGGTATTATTTATATTATTCAATACCACAGTCACAACAGTCACGAAAGTTCATCATTGCTTACTGTGTCACAACAGTCACATTTATCCGCATGTATTATACCTATTTAAGTTTTAACACTGTGGGATATCATTTGCACACTGCAACTAATACTGAGCGCCGCATTTGTACTTTTATCTTTGGCATCACTTGGAGGATCTGAGGTTGTTTCCTCTTCCATGCTGGCTGCTCCCACCTGTATTTTACCTGTTGTCACCCAGCGCTCATATATTTTTTATTTTACAATACATTTAGGTGTATCAATGAGAATAGGCTATCATCAATTAGATCAATAAAGAACAAGAACCCTTATGAGCTGACAAATGATTAAGTTAATTGGATTATTCAGGAATCACAGCTAGTGGTGATAACCTAAATAAACAAATGGAGGAACTATATAAGGCGAGATCCTCCCTTTATTTATTGTTAAAATTATAAAACACTATCATATCTACATGAGGCTGGACAGCCTGTTGGCTAAGATTTTAGTGAAAATCTTGTAGTCAGAGTTTAGTAGAGCAATGGGACGATAGTTATCTAGGATAGAATGGTCTTTGTCAGGTTTGGGGATAACAGAGATATACGCATGGGAGAAGTCAGCCTGAGGTGCGACGCCTTTGAAAAGGTCTTGGTGAAGAGAAAGAAGGTGAGGGGCCAGAGTACCAATGAAGGTCTTATAATAAGAATAGGGCAGTCCGTCCAGTCCCAGAGTTTTGCCGGAGGGGAGATGTTTGACTGTGTCAAACAATTCCTCACATGAGATGTCAGCATTAAGGACCGAAATGTCAGAAGGTAATGGTCTCGGTAATGATAGGGGATCAAAAAACTATCAAAGGACGTTTTTGTGAGGGGGGATGAAAATCTGGGGTCAAACAATTGTACAGATTCTCATAATATGAGCCAAAAAGGGAGACCATTATATGGGGGTCATAGGTAGGGTCTCCATTCGGTTGGATTAGATGGTCTGGCATCGTAGAGGGAGATTGTGCTTTCAGTCGATTAACGAGCATACGATGAGATTTATTAGAAAATTCGTAGAATTTCTGTTTGACCCAAAGGAGGTCTTACATGAATCGAGAGATTTGATTTGGTCACAAAGAGAGGTCACTATCAGGTACCTGGTGATGGAGGCCAATGGAGAGAGGGCTTCCCTTGCGGCTACGTTCCAGACTCTGCTGAGAGTGGGACAGCGGGAGTCAAGCCCACAGTGGCACAGATCGCCTGTAGGAGTGCTTGTTGGTGGTCCACCCAGGAACACAGCAGATGCATGGAGATGAGGTCTGCAGACAGATGGCGCCTGTGCGAGGTATGCAAGCCCTTCTTGGAATAGAGGATTACTGGATAGCCGGTTCAAGCCAAGGTCAGGTACCAGGTGGGAATCAG
The DNA here is from genome assembly GCF_062004578.1 of Staurois parvus. Classification (NCBI taxonomy): domain Eukaryota; kingdom Metazoa; phylum Chordata; class Amphibia; order Anura; family Ranidae; genus Staurois; species Staurois parvus. The sequence continues at coordinate 304,372 of NW_028318428.1, forward strand.
AGCAGATGTAATCAGATGGGATAGCCGAGGTCATACACAGAGGAGCGAGAGAGAGTATCTGTTAGCCAAGCCAAGGTCAGATCAGGGGTAAGCAGAGTAGACAGGTCCAAGAGTAAGCCGAGTCGGTATCAGAAAGTCACAGATTGCAATAACACAGGAAACAGGAACCAGGAACAAGGTACGGGGAGCTAGAGATCATCCAGCAACTTGAGGGAGTGAAGAGCCTCCTTATAAAGGCCGTTTGGTGCCAAAACTGGGCCTGATGCATGTAATTCAGCGGCCATATAGAGTACTGGCAGAAATGCCCGGTCTTCCAGGACTTCTGCTGTGGATAGGACCCTGACAGTCACCTTGTGAAGCCCAGGAATAGATGGTTTTGCAAGTAATTGACGTTCAGCCAAAGATAATTGGCGAATTAGGGAAGCCTTAGCACTCACCGAGGATTTTTTCAAACGAGAGCCCATAGAGATACAGAGTCCCCGAAATACCACCTTATGGTCTTCCCACAGTCGAAGTAGAGGTTACTGAGCCAACATTGTGGCGAAAATACATATCTAGCCCTTGAGAAAGCTCGTCCCGGAGATGGTCTGTAGTTAGAAAGGTCTCATTAAGGCGCCAGTGGCATGCTTTCAGCATAACGTTATGGAAAAAAAGGTTCAGAGTTAGGTAGGTGTGGTCGGACCACGTGATAGGATTGATTTCAGATGAAACCAGGAGAGGAAGCAATGGGGCGGAGATGAAGGAATGATCCAGGCGGGAAAAGCTACGGTGAGGGATGGAGTAGAAAGTAAACTGTTTGTGGAGTGGGTGTCTAATCTGCCAGGCGTCAAAGAGACGATGCTCCCTTATCAATTTGCGAAGAGATTTTGAAGAGGAACATTGCCGCTTTGAAGGAGTGGACTCGAAGAGAACCTTCCTGTCTTTATAGGGTGAAATTATTAAATTAAAATCACCCCCAATAATCACATGTGGAGTAGAAAAGGAAACTAATTTGGCAAGTGTTTGGGAAAAAAAACTGCAATTGACCCATATTCGGGGCGCACAAATTCAACAAGACAAGGGGAGTGTCACCAAGCATACATTCCAAATTAATGAAACAACCTTGTTGGTCGACCTTTGAGGAAATGACCCAAAGGGAGCAGTGCGTTCGAATCAGAATTGCCACTCCAGCCTTCCCAGAAGGGTCAAAAGCTGAGTAGGTTCGGGAAAAAAACCTTGTGGCAAAAAGAAATGAGCCAGTCAATTTAAAATGGGTCTCCTGGACAAAAATGATGACTGCTCCTGAGGATCGAAATTCCTTCAAAGCCATCCACCGTTACTGGATGGAATTAAGGCCTTTGACATTATATGATAAAAACCATAAGGCCATCATAAAATAACAATGGATATAGCATGTGTACCAGCAGAAAAGATAAATGGGATACCATTGATGAAACAAAACGAAAAACAGATAACACTGATATACCACATAAAATATAAACCATAGAAATTACAGAGAGTGACATAGATATCCGTAAGGATATATACTTGTAAAAAATGACTAGACCCAAGTTGTCTAGGCCGATGGCTAGACGGGATCAGGGGCAACACTACAACCGACACATCTGAACAGTCGTCAAACCCGGTATCGGAGTATCCACGAGTGAGAAGATGAGGCATGCTGAGATACAGCAGCAGAAGATGATGATGAAGAATTTGCCCTGAAGAAGGGTGGTCTATTGCCCCCCCTGCCATTGCCAGGGGCTCAGAATCCTCCATCTGGGGATGTGCAGGTGTTAGTGATGCCAGTTGCTCCGTAGAGGAGGGAGCCGCAGTACCTCCCGTCGCCGCTGGGGTCCGGAGCCCTTCCTTGGACTCGCTGCGGTACTCGAGGCCAGGGATTGCGGCCTAGAGAGGAAGTGCTGGAGTGGTGAAGGCCGCGGATCTTGCGGTGGCGGGGAGGGGGGCTTCCAGCTCCCAATCTTCCCCATTTTTTTCCCCCTGAGATGCCAATCTGGGTGCGGAGCTTATACGGCTCTCATGGTGTGCTTAATGGCTGATGGTACAGAGCTGGAGAGCCGGGAAGGCTGGGGATGAGCAGAGCTCTGAAATTATGCGTCCGCCATCATCCCAGGTTGTGCATGCGCCCTGCCCCCTACTTTCTTATTAACTCACAACGGCCCTCCCTGGCCTTCAAACTCAAGATCTGGAAATCATTCTAACTGAAGCATTTTCTCAGTTCCCTACCATCTCTGGAGCCTTTTTATAGCACCACCTATTCAATTTGAAATTCGGTGCTTTGATACGGGTCTACTCAGGCACAAGCTCTCCAACACCTATGCACTGCTGACCCAACCTTAGGAAAACCCCGAGGTCCCCTTCCTCTCTCATTGGGAGCAGGACCTTCCTTTAACTTCCTCTCCTCATCAACACCACATGATTCTTTTTTTCTAAACTCCTCTATCAGGTCTAGACTCTAGGAAGCCAACTATAAAAATCTATCAAGGTGGTACAGAATCATTCTGCATATACTTAACCCTGATATTCCTGATGTCTGTTGGTGTTGTTGGTTGGATAGTGGCTCATTTCTCCACATTTTCTGTTCTTGTCTGAAACTGACCTCTTTTCTAGACCAAGCTGCGAGAAATATCTCAATTATTCACTCAGTACACTCTACCTGATGACCCAGCCTTTTTTTTACTTCACCATTCCTCGATTCCCACCAAAACATATGCAAAATCAATATGTCATCTTCTGCATGCTACTAAATCTTGCATTCCCCTAACAAGGAAGACCACTGACTCACTCATGATATCACTCTGGCTGCACAAAGACATTTAAATCTGTCTGATTGAGAACCTGAGCCTCTCTTCTCAAAACAAGCAAGGTTCCTTTAAAAATACTTCTACTGGCTAGACTTTACACTTTGAGAAAAAAGTAGGGCATTTATATTTGAGATTAAATTGACTCTGTTCCCCAACCAACTGACATGCCACCCAGGGTATTCCTCTGTTTGTTTGTTTGTTTGTTTTTCTCCTCATCTTTCTCCTGACTCTTACCACTCCCATAGATTTTCCATCATTAATCTCTCCAAACAGCTTCTGTCCCCCTTACTCTTCTTTACCCTACCTTCTCCCCTCTGTTCTCACACCTTTCAGACACTTTTACCCCTCATTATTTTGACAGATTACTTGTCATTTTCTCTCAAAACATTCTACCTCTCTCTGATGGTATTTATCATTTAAGCAATCTCCGTGGGCTATGCATATCCTTGACCTACATACCTTTTGATGAATTAAAACAAAATACATTTTGTATGAATGCGAAATTGCTTCTGAGCAGGAACAAAGGAGAACAAAGCAACCATGCGAGTGACTGGAGTGGCATGGGGAAAACAGTGAGTTAGAGTGGAATTACTGGACTGCCAGGATACAGGTGTGACAGGTGTGACAGGTGTGTGGTGTGAGGATATCATGGGGGACTGTGTGAAGAGACACTGGAGCAGCCAGAGATATGTGAGTAGGTGTAAGGCTGCAGAGGGAGCACTGTGTTGGGGGAACCAAGATCATTCTTGCCAGATCAACCCTTTAACATTTTATGATGAGGTAAGCTTTAATTTGGATAGAGGAAGGCCCGTGGAAGTAGTAACTCTGGATTTCACTAAGACATTTACTTTAGTACACCATAAATGCTTGCTTTACAAATTAAGGTATTTTGGCATTGGTGAAATTATATGTACCCGGACAGAAAACTGGTTGCAGAAGTGAGTGGTGGTTATTAGCATATTTTATGAATGGTCTAGAGTTGTGAGCAGTGTGCTCCAGGGTTCTGTTCTGGGGCTAATTATGTTTAGTTTGCTCAACGATATAGAGGTTGAAATAAATGGGTTAATCTCAGTGTTTGCTGATGATACAAAGCTAAGCAGGGCAATAACTTCATGTCAGGATATAACAACTTTAGAAGAAAATCTATTTAAAATAGAGGGGTGGGCAGCTATATGGCAGATGAAGTTTAAAATTGAAAAATGTAAAGTAATGCACTTTGGAGCTAAAAATATGAATGCAATTTACTCGCGGGGGGGAATGGAGTAAGGAAAAGGATCTGGGGGTCCTAGTAGATCAAACACTCAGCAATAACATGCAATGTCAAGCTGCAGCAAGCAAGCTTAACAGACTATTAGCAAGGCTAGTATTAAAAAGGGTATTTACTTGAGGAAAAACTATAATTCAACCACTTTATAAAACTCAGGTTAGCCCACATCTTGAATATGCAGTCCTATTTTGATCAGTTCTCAGGATGGATCTACCTGAACTGGAGAGAGTCTAGAGAAGCGCAACAAAGATAATAAGGGGGCTGAAGGACCACAGTTATGAGGAACAAAATACAAACATTGAATGTATTCTCCTTGAAGAAGAAATGCTTAAGAAGGGATATGCTTGCAATATATAAATCTTTGAATAGTGATTCTAGCATTGGGCAGAAAAGATTAAATCTAAGGTCACTAAAGAAGACACATGGCACACTATGAAGTTGGATGAAAAGTGGTTCAATCCTAAACTGCGTAAATGTCATTGTTAGACTGAACTGGATAGACTGGTGTCTTTATTCAACATAGTATTACATATTATGTAAGTGTGTAACTTTATGTGTGTACCAACACCACATGCTGTATATGACATAGGAAGAACTGAAAATACCAACAAGGGACTTTAATGGTACAGAAAAGGTCAACTCACAATTTACTGTTACAAACATTTTATTTTATCTAATTAAAACATTCAAAATCCCAATGATATTCATAAGATATAGAGATCTCAACCTAGACAGAACAGAAAGCACAGTTTTCCTGCCATTCATAAAATATATAGATTTTTACCTCCACATCTATCCATCAATTGTATTTATTACACTGTATATCACAGAAGTAGTGATACTCAGTATTTGGCTGTATGCGGTTGTTGAGAAGACACAGTATTACAGTATCTATACATTTCTTAGACCAAAGTTGCACTTCCTTAGGAAAAAGCTAGAAAGTATCTATGATATTACAATTATACCATGTACTTTTTAATAAAAACCATGAATTTGATGCAGAAGATTAAAGGAAGAGAACTTACTATAAGAGCATTATATAGATCAGCAACAATCATTAAAATCTTAATTAACATTTGTTTCTGCGGCAACCTAAGTATCTCAAAGAGGAAAACTGCAGGAGATCATTAGAAGGGCTTGTCCATAACAAAGTCTATAAATGGATAGCCATAGGTAGTTAAAAAAAATCTTAAAAAAAAAATTATATATGGGTGTACAAGCCCATTTGGGCTCTAAATATATGCCCCAAATTAAAACAAAATGATGAAATCTCTTTTTCTTAGAAATTACAAACAGGGATAAATCATAATAATTACAATGATAATCCATCCCTTAGATACAATACTGGGGGGTCTCAATAAGTATTTCCTAATAATTGACATACAGTATGATTCCACATACTTCAGTAATATCTTCATATATTTCTTGCTGAAGGCTATGACACCTGTCCTGCCTCCCAGCATGAGTTGTTGATGTCACATGCACAGTGTACCCACACCAGTGACATCACTTCACAATCATAGCAGGGGAAGGGACAGCCATATCTTCAGGATAGAGTCCCACTTGTGGGTACAGACTGGGAGAACCCACTGGAGACAATTACTCTCACCAGGCATAAAGATAGAAATTAAGGGCATCAATGGCCTCACCCCTCCTGAGGCCATAGGAAAAATGTAGCCAAAATCCCATCATTGAATTATATCTGTGAATTGCAGTGGTGGGGTACATGTCCCCCCTCCATGTTACTGTTCTTTACTTATGCCAAACAGTTATTTTTGGAACTACTATCTACTCAACGTTTAACTAAACCCAGGACCCTGCATTCACTATATCTGGTCTCCCATAGTACACAGAACATGGAAGTGCAATTATTTGAGTAAATATACACTGCTACAGTAAATGCCTTTTCTCATCAGCAGTTAGAGCACTCTTGTGACTTCTATAAGTGTTCAGCAGAACATTGGTTAAAGCTTGTAGGAGTTTTCTTTCTGCTCTAGGAGGATGCAGGACCCTGACCTTGACCCTGTGCTGATCACATGCACTCTCCCTAGAAAAAAAAAACTCTCTAGCAATACAAACCAAACTGAGCATGTGCAGTGTCTCCACACGATATGTGTTATGAGGAGATAAGAGGGGGACACTGGAAGAAGGGGAGAATCAGAGAGGTCAGAATCAATCAGCCTTTTTAAAGAATTCAGAGGATTAATCCCTTAGGTTCCACAGTGAGTATATTAAGCATGCTTTACTGCATATATAGACTGAATTTAATGTTGTGGGCTTAGTTACACTTTAAGCAATACATTTGTTGGGCAATTACCCCTTTTGCTGCCTTTTTTGATGTTCTTGCAATTAGGGTCTTTTTGACCTTTTAGTTTAGGTTTGGTTTGTTCATATTAAAACCTTTTTCATGTGCCAATAATTACTTGTGAGCTAATATGGTGAAATTCAAAAAGTATTATAAACAAAAACGAACAAAAAAACAACCTCCTAAATATGAACAAATTGGTTCGCTAAAACTCTACACCAACTCATGAATAGTGTTAATAGCTATATATGATCAAACAATGGTGCTGCGCTCCCGTGCTCAACTGTGTCAAAAAAACAGGAATTATTTAAAATAATCCCCCTAAAATGAAATTAAATAAATTAGTGACCAAAAACAATGTTGCTCCTCAATTGCTTTGGATGGTTCCACGCTGTAACCTGCCAATCCTCCACCTGGTGTCTCTCCACTGTATAATATCTTATGGTAGTCTGAGGATGAATGGATGGATTTTCCTCCTTCTTAACTTCAGGGGTCTATTCCTCCTTATATCCACTCCAAAAACTCCACATATATGGTGCCAAAAAGAAAGCAAGAGATAGTGCCTTATCCTTTAAAACACTTTATTACAAAGCCAGTAATCCCATTCATATGAAAACAATTAAAATCAGCCTTGGTAAACAACTCCTTGTGTGCTCTGCACACTTGCTGTACTCGCCGTGACAAGCAGACTAGGCGTGGTGACGTCAGAGCCCCTCCCCTACGCGTTATGCCACCAGTCACGTGGCTTCATCAGGGGGAAATGATTGGTCACCACTACTTCTATGGGCTTTTATATAGGTCTCCCGAACTCTATTTTCTTGAAGTCCGCATGCACGCGGTCATATTCCCGGGGTCTATTATAGCTATATACTATACAGCTGTATACATACTATGCTCTATATTATTCACCACACTTCGTCGGCACTAATATAAATACGACCATATAACTAGGTGATCCATAAGTCATCTTGTACATGCAAAAGAATATACCTCATTGTTATCCCAAAACATCATATTTTATATATAGGTACACATAATTAATATATGAAACTACTAAAAAAAACTAATATGAAAAATATATAAATAATTAATATATTGTTTTTGTATACAATTTCTAAAAATATTATATCAAATACATTTAATATTAGTGTGTACAAAAAATTATTTTATAACCTTATAAATATCCATATATGTACTCACCAATATTAATCACACTCATCTATATCTCTCAATCATATAATATTTTATGAATACAATATACTAACACACTAAAATATATATATATATATATATATATATATATATATATAGAATAAAATAGAGAACAATTAACCATATATATAACAATTATATTTTAATTATTTTAATTATTTTATTTTATTTATTAATGCCACCTAGTGTCAAGGTATAGTATCCACTACTCCTTAAGACTAAATTAAATTAAAATCTAAAAATTCTTTATTATAAAATTATATTAAAATTATCAAACTCATGCCTCTTATCTATATTAAATAAAATCTATCTTACATCATATCAATCATCCTAACATTAATGTTACCTCTTAATCATTACTTAAAAAGTACAAGAGATCAAATTCTTTATTTAAACCATTAGGGGCTAATGAACCCATTTCAAATATCCACCTAGATTCCTTTCTACTGATTTCCCTAACCAAGTTGTCACCTCGCCAATGATGGATATGCTTCTCAATCCCCCAGAACTCTAAAAGACTAGCATCTTTATTATGGTAATGTTTAAAATGCTGAGAAAGATGATGGTAATTATATCCTCTATTGATGTTATATACATGCTCTTTAATCCGTTTTTTCCATGGTCTTTTGGTTCGTCCTATATATATTAAATTACATGGACATTTCAAAGCATAAATAACTCCTTTAGTGTCACAAGAAATAAACTATGTAGCAGATAAAAGAAGCCACAGAAAATGCAAAATAAATCAAATAATAAGCAGCACCTCTAACCAAAAAAGGTAAAATGGTGTACAAATAAAAAGTGCGCTAATTATTCACAAAACATGCAAGGATAAATAATAAAAATAAATGAATTCATAAATATAAACATAAGTCCAGCCACCATAACAGTGATAGTCCAATATCAACTTAATGTCAATCTTGAAAACAAACACCCATGTGCAAATCCGACACCAGATGAAATGAATACACTCACCAGAGCTATATGCTGATTATATTATAAACCAACATGATAGCATTTTGCTCTGGGAGCAATGATCTGCAGGATATCCCAGTAGAGGAACAGCAACCAATAGTGATCCAATCAGCACATATGGAACAGCTAAGCAGCACATATGGAACAGCTAAGCAGCAAATGATCTTCCAATAACATGGGCAAAGCTCGAGGAATAAGAAGAGATATGGTGGTGCAGTACGTTTAAAACCAGTAAAATTTTATTAATAAAGTATTGCACTCACAAAGAAGGTGTCTAGCCGACACCAGCAATGACAGCCTCTAAAATGCCACATCCACAAGGGAAAAACCAAGGGACGAACCTCCTGCACTGCGATCAACACAGCCGACAGCTGGGAGGAACGTTCCAACGTCACGTCCACTAGGCCAAGCCATGTCCTTTCTCTTTCTCAGACTATCAATACCTTTTTTCAAATATATTTCCTCTTTATGCTTGTTAATTTGTGCAGCTTCCAAATCATCAAGCCCCAACTTTTCAAAGGTTTCAATATACTTATTATCTCAAATGTTAGGATTAAATACTGGATGATTTTGTAAATTACTATGTATAATCGGATCAACATCTCGATTTGTATATGTAATAGGATTCTGAGCAAAATATTTTTTCAAATTGAGTTTTCTAACTAGTTTCTGGATACTAACATACGTATTCAATTTAATGAGGTTCTTTGAGGGTGCATATTTTAATCCCTTATCTAATGTATAAATTTCTTCATTGCTGAGGGGTTTACCACTAATATTAAATATACCTTCCCATTTTAATTTCTTCTTCTTTTTTTGTTGATACCTTCTTCCTCCTCTTTTCCCTCTTTTTCTATGATATTTTTTGTTAGTTCCTTCCCACCTTGGGGGTTCAGATCCCACCCCAAAAAAGGATTAGGGAATGGTGAATCTGATTCTTCTGATACCAACGGTGAATATCTATTCTGTGTAGGTACATTATATTCTGTATGTCCTGGTTTATTTTGAAAATAAGGTCTTTGTGTATGCGGATACTGCTGACCTCTAAATTGCTGATTGTGTGTTTGCATCCTATAATTATCATTTGGGTGATATCCATGTGAACGATATCCTTGTGGTCCCCTATACGGGTGTCCCCTATGTTGATTTTGATATTGATATTTATCAGAGATAAAGTGGTTAAAAGTATTTTGGAGCCACCAATAAAGAATAATAGTATGAGTTTTTTCCAGGGCACCGGTTTTTATGCCCATGGCCGATGCTATAGTTGTAGTAGAGTAATAAAAAATCTGAGACGTAGATTTACGTTTAATAATACATACTGGTAAAGAGCACAAAATCAGACAGTTTATTTCTTGTGACACTAAAGGAGTTATTCATGCTTTGAAATGTCCATGTAATTTAATATATATAGGACGAACCAAAAGACCATTGAAAAAACGGATTAAAGAGCATGTATATAACATCAATAGAGGATATAATTACCATCATCTTTCTCAGCATTTTAAACACTACCATAATAAAGATGCTAGTCTTTTAGAGTTCTGGGGGACTGAGAAGCATATCCATCATTGGCGAGGTGATAACTTGGTTAGGGAAATCAGTAGAAAGGAATCTAGGTGGATATTTGAAATGGGTTCATTAGCCCCTAATGGTTTAAATAAAGAATTTGATCTCTCGTGCTTTTTAAGTAATGATTAAGAGGTAACATTAATGTTAGGATGATTGATATGATGCAAGATAGATTTTATTTAATATAGATAAGAGGCATGAGTTTGATAATTTTAATATAATTTTATAATAAAGAATTTTTATATTTTAATTTAATTTAGTCTTAAGGAGTAGTGGATATTATAACTTGACACTAGGTGGCATTAATAAAATAAAATAATTAAAATATAATTGTTATATATATGGTTAATTGTTCTCTATTTTATTCTATATATATATATATATATACATTTTTTAGTGTGTTAGTATATTGTATTCAGAAAATATTATATGATTGAGAGATATAGATGAGTGTGATTAATATTGGTGAGTACATATATGGATATTTATAAGGTTATATAATAATTTTTTGTACACACTAATATTAAATGTATTTGATATAATATTTTTGGAAATTGTATACAAATATAATATATTAATTATTTATATATTTTTTATATTAGTTTTTTTAGTAGTTTCATATATTAATTATGTGTACCTATATATAAAATATGAAGTTTTGGGATAACAATCAGGTATATTCTTTTGCATATACAAGATGACTTATATATCACCTAGTTATATGGTCGTATTTATATTAGTGCCGACGAAGTGTGGTGAATAATATAGAGCATAGTATGTATACAGCTGTATAGTATATAGCTATAATAGACCCCGAGAATATGGCCGCGTGCATGCGGACTTCAAGAAAATAGAGTTCGGGAGACCTATATAAAAGCCCATAGAAGTAGTGGTGACCAATCATTTCCCCCTGATGAAGCCACGTGACCGGTGGCGTAACACGTAGGGGAGGGGCTCTGACGTCACCACGCCTAGTCGGCTTGTCACGGCGAGTACAGCAAGTGTGCAGAGCACACAAGGAGTTGTTTACCAAGGCTGATTTTAATTGTTTTCATGTGAGTGGGAATACTGGCTTTGTAATAAAGTGTTTTAAAGGATAAGGCACTATCTCTTGCTTTCTTTTTAGAAATTGTATACAAATACAATATATTAATTATTTATATATTTTTCATATTAGTTTTTTTAGTAGTTTCATATATTAATTATGTGTACCTATATATAAAATATGATGTTTTGGGATAACAATCAGGTATATTCTTTTGCATGTACAAGATGACTTATGGATCACCTAGTTATATGGTCGTATTTATATTAGTGCCGATGAAGCGTGGTGAATAATATAGAGCATAGTATGTATACAGCTGTATAGTATATAGCTATAATAGACCCCGGGAATATGACCGCGTGCATGCGGACTTCAAGAAAATGGAGTTCGGGAGACCTATATAAAAGCCCATAGAAGTAGTGGTGACCAATCATTTCCCCCTGATGAAGCCACGTGACCGGTGGCATAACGCGTAGGGGAGGGGCTCTGACGTCACCACGCCTAGTCGGCTTGTCACGGCGAGTACAGCAAGTGTGCAGAGTACACAAGGAGTTGTTTACCAAGGCTGATTTTAATTGTTTTCATGTGAGTGGGAATACTGGCTTTGTAATAAAGTGTTTTAAAGGATAAGGCACTATCTCTTGCTTTCTTTTTAGAAATTGTATACAAATACAATATATTAATTATTTATATATTTTTAATATTAGTTTTTTTAGTAGTTTCATATATTAATTATGTGTACCTATATATAAAATATGATGTTTTGGGATAACAATCAGGTATATTCTTTTGCATGTACAAGATGACTTATGGATCACCTAGTTATATGGTCGTATTTATATTAGTGCCGACGAAGTGTGGTGAATAATATAGAGCATAGTATGTATACAGCTGTATAGTATATAGCTATAATAGACCCCGGGAATATGACCGCGTGCATGCGGACTTCAAGAAAATAGAGTTCGGGAGACCTATATAAAAGCCCATAGAAGTAGTGGTGACCAATCATTTCCCCCTGATGAAGCCACGTGACCGGTGGCATAACGCGTAGGGGAGGGGCTCTGACATCACCACGCCTAGTCGGCTTGTCACGGCGAGTACAGCAAGTATGCAGAGCACACAAGGAGTTGTTTACCAAGGCTGATTTTAATTGTTTTCATGTGAATGGGATTACTGGCTTTGTAATAAAGTGTTGTCTTGCTTTCTTTTTTGGCACCATATATGTGGAGTTTTTGGAGTGAATATAAGGAGGAATAGACCCCTGGAGGTGAGAAGGAGGAAAATCCATCCATTCATCCTCAGACTACCATAGGATATTATACAGTGGAGAGACACCAGGAGACACCAGGTGGAGGATTGGCAGGTTACAGTGTGGAACCATCCAAAGCAATTGAGCAACAGTATATACATCTATCCTTTTAGGATAAACAGCTATTTTAGCCTACATATTGGGCTAGAAAAGGAGGTGAGCGCATAATAGAGCATTATTCTTCCCGCAGCCATCCATGTGTTGGAATAAATCCATTTTTTTGTCTTAATAATATTTCATGAAAGGGGGACTTTTCTTTAATATATGTTTTTGGACACTTGTTGATGGGATATTGTTCATAGATATTGTGTTTGGTCACTAATTTATTTAATTTCATTTTAGGGGGATTATTTTAAATAATACCTGTTTTTTTGACACAGTTGAGCACGGGAGCGCAGCACCATTGTTTGATCATATAAAACCTTTTTCATGGTTTCATTTTTCAGGTTTTTTTTTTTTAATTTTATGCTGACACAGAGCTTTTTTTAAGGCATGATAAACATTCTTACCTGCACCTTGTGGTTTTCACCTGCATAAATGTGTATTGATCATGTATTTTCATGGTGTTATTTGTTGCCCTGTATGCACAGCCTATAATAGAGTAAAGCTTCATATTCCTATGTCAGCAGTTTCTGTTTTTCTGAAATATGAGGCATTCGGCATAGCACTGCACAGGTTATTGTATGACCTATATCTGTAGTGTGAGACCTAACATGTCCAAATTGAAGCAACTACACATCCCACAATCCATATGTCACTCAGCCTAGTGCTTGTGCACGTGGGAGCTACATGGTAATTAAATCTGACACAGATACAAGCAGAGAGATCTTCAGTTGCACAGAGAGCTTGTCATGCAGCTGAAAGATTTTTTAAAATATATACATTAGCTCCCTCGTGTTTATGAAGGAACACAGTGCAGATGGCAAGTCATGCATTTGACTTTGTGTCACCCCAACCAGGAAGTTGCCCTGTTCTGTTGGTGGATTGGGACAAGGTAGTTGAAGCAGTATATGGACATAGGAGGATTGATAAGGCATAACATACGTTGCAGACTTAACATATGAGACCATCATTACAAAGCAAGGCAAACACACAGCACAGGAAATATAACTAAACTAATACTTAGTTAACACAACAAAAACATTTGAAAGTGTACAATGCCTTTAAGTTTGAGATGCTCAAAGGGCTGCATTCACTTGTTGTAGTGAGGAAGAGGCAGTGGAGGATGTGGTAGAGCTATGAGGTAGAGGCAAAAGGGGAAGGACAGCCATGTGCTGGAGGAGAGAGATATATTGAAGGGTAGGGGCACTTTGCAGAGGACAGCTAGGATCTGATGTCAAAGTTATCTGGTGGTGCAAGTGCTCAGGCAGGGGCCAGTTTTATCTTCAAAGAGGGTTAGTAGTGTTGTACAGTTTAGGCTTTTATCAATATCAACAACATCAGGTTTCCCCAAACACACCAAGACCTGTGTCACCTCCCATGCAAAACTCATAAAGTCATGAGGATTAATGGCACAAATGAGTTGCCACTCTTCAGCAGAGGAAGATTATACATGTATACTGCCTGCCCATTTTTTTAATAGTCCAACACTTCCTAGGCAAGTACTCCAAAACCATCTATGCTGGGGCAATAGAGTATGCAGATATTTTTTGCTGCTTCTACCTAATGGACTGCCTGTTTGACTGAGAAAATGATTGGCTCTGTGGAGTTCAGATTATTCACCCCAACAGTTACTGCTGAATCAGGTTTCCATTTTTATGTCAAAAATGGTGAGCTGTAACCACCAGTTCCACCCTTGGGAGGCATAGGCAGCAGGAGGTGGGGGAAACATATGAGAATGAACAGAAGGTTTGGGGGTTGAAGGGGAGGAGGAGAAAGTTGAGCAGTTTTTGTGGGTGGCTTTTCACCCTTTGCAATAGTTCAAATACACAAGAAGGTGAGGCTGTATATACAGCTTTAGTGAGGTGAGATATATATGCCTATATTAGGAGGTCACCACCCTAAAAACAAAAATACCAATATACAAGAGAAAAGGGGTTTCATGGGTGGCCTACCAGTATATGCATATAAAAAAATCAAAATCGAAATTTTATTCAAAGAGGAAACAGAGACAGACTATATATAACAAAATTAATTTAGAAATCATAGTTTTCACAATACACTTGATTATGGCAATAATAACGCATTTCGCAGTGATAACTGTTTCTTTAGATTATTGCACTCATGTGTGACAAATATGACATAGTCATAATCTGTCTCTATTTCCCGTTCAAATAAAATTGTGATGATATTTTAAACAATTATATAAGTATTTTTTATTTTTAATATGCATATACTGATAGGCCACCCATGAAATCCCTTTTCTCTTGTATATTGGTACTTTTCACCCTTTGCATAACCAAGTCATATTATATGGTTGGGTGATCAGGTAAAGGAAAACATTGTGCTCACTGACACACAACATTTTGGGTCCTAAGCATTTAGTGGCCTGTAAGGTTCTTCATGCTGCAGTTCCTATGAAAGGACCCTTTCATATGTGTCATTAAAGAGAGGGATTATTATTGGGTGATTATCAGTGATAACATTGGCTCCAGGGCTGACACACCAAGAAGCAAGGACCCTATGAACTACTGGGTGTCTATGATGCACCACTGACTGAAACTGGCCCAATACGCACTTGAGCTGCTGACCACATTTGGACTGTTCTTACTGCTGCTCCAAACTGACAAGCTGCTAGTCTTTTTTTTTTGTTTTGTTAAGGAAGACACCTTCCTATGCCTTCCCTATCTGCATTTAGGCCTGCTGCAGCTGTTATCTACACTGTTCAAACTGGCCTGGTCCTGCTTGATGAAAAAAATACACGCTGATGCTAAAACTGCCTGAAGTAAATAAAAGTAGATTTGAGTGCTGCTGCTGTCTATGAACAAAGATAATTGTAAAGTGAGCCTATTTATGAAAACCATTATGGTAACACTACATATCTGTCAGGGATCTCATGCAGCAAGTGCTAATTCCTTCTGGCCACAAATTTGCCTTCTGACTTGGTACCGTTCTGCCAGCACGTTGCTGACTCCTGCTTGTCCTGACTTTGAACTTGATCCTGCTCCTGTCTGCCTGGCTGCTGCTGAACATAGCTTGCGACTTGACTTCATACTACCACTGGAAGGATACCCGTGTTTCCAAGCTCAAGTTCACTGCTCCAGCTCCCCAACACTTGCGCCCTTCTGTTGCCCCAGGGGTGCTTGGATGGGAATTGGGAAAAAGGCCAGCCTTGTCATTTCAGACTCCAAAGTCTGGTACAATACTGTTTTAGGAGGTATCCCAAACCTGTACTTTAAAGTATTGATGTAATTTTTTTATTTCACCCTCTAAGATTTTTTCATTGATTTATTACATTTGAATGTCTCTCCCTGGACAGGTGCCTTGGGGGTTTGTGGGCTAGGAGTGTTTGCCCTGGGTGAAAGAATGTCTAACTCCACCACTGGTTGGACCTGACCAAAAAATATGTAGAATCGCAGATCATGTCCCCCCCATGTGAATAAGTATGGGGTACATAGTACCCCTACTCATTTGCCAAACAAAAGTGTCAAAAGTAAAAAAACACAAACACAGTCCTTTATTAAAAAAAACAAAAATAAATGTTTCCCCAAGGTAGATCCATCATTGTTGTTGAGGGCATGTGGCCTGGTATGATTCGGGAAGGGGGGGTGCTCACTCGTCCCTCCCTTTCATGGACTGCTGGGCTGCATTCTCGAATAAAAGTCTGATATGAATTTTTGTTTAAATTGGGTTCCCCTTAAAATCCATACTAGGCCTAAGGGCCTAATATGGATTTTAGGGGGGGGGGGGAGGGCCCAAACCTTTTAAAAAAAACCTTTTTTTTAACTGGCACTTCTTTTGTTCACATTCTGCTGACAGTGGGGAATCCTGCTGACAGCAGATGAGTCATGGTTGTTAAGGATGTGGCACCTGCCTGCTCCTTAACAACCAGCTCTATTCTGAATGAAACAAAACGAATTACAAAGATACAAAATTAATTCTGAAAATAAATAGGTCCATTAACAAATGCATCCAAAAACAAATTCTTCAATAAATGAATGGATCTGAAATTGAAACAATATTTTTCAGCATTCACATGTTTAGTCAAGGGTAGCAGGGAACATAGCATGTAGAATCCAAGACGTCTTGTGCTAATAAGAATTTTATAACTTGATTCCTGATATTTTGTGCACTGGGACGTTTTGTGGGTGTAGTGGAGAATACTGTCCCATTGTAAGGGGTCAGCTGTTCCGATTCCCACTTACAAAGGTAAGCAGGAATGGATTCTTTAGGCGCAGTATTGTGTAAATTATACATGATGGAAACTATGTTGTAATGGGTCTTGCTATGCACATTCCCTTTCAAAATGTGTATAAAATAGAAGCTGGTGGCAGTGACTGTAGGAAATGCGATTATTGTGATAACCGCCCAAATCCTAAAGGGCTCTCACGATTGTTGATCACTTACTGTTCCAACATGGGCCAATGTGAAGAAGTGGACCCTAAAGATCTCTTGTTGTATAAGCTCCCTAATCCGGGAGTCATCCAGAATGGGTTGGAAGGATGAGAAAAGAGAAAAAGGGGTTGGAGAGATAAGAACAGGTTTTACAGACAGTCCAAATAGGGCCGATTGTAGGGTGCATGTCATTGTTTAGTGTTGCCGTGGCTGCATCAATTGATTACTCTGGTGAGGTGACATGACTCAGGGTATAGTGAAACATCTGGCATGGCTATCTCTTGCTGAGGATCAATCTTTCTAATGGAAAATAAACAGCAATAAAATCTTGGAAGAGGTTGTATGCATTTCCTCTATTAAAGTATGTGATTTTAGCACTGTCTGTGCGCCTATTGGGACAACATTTCTTGCTTTTTATTTTGTCTAAGATCTGTCAAATAGACAGAATGTGGGGAGGTACTCCCTGACTTCTAGTTCCATGTTAGTGAGGAGTAATTTCCCAAATGAGGGCACAGACAGCAATAAACCTGTCAAAGGTTCTAACTCACTATCCAAAATTAAAAAGAACATTTTTGCTGAAGTTTGATTTTAAAATATATTTAAATGCATTTTTTTAGTACTGGATAGAGATTGTAATGATTAAAACCATTTTTCGTGTCTGTTTCCTGTGTGAGAGATTTCTTAATTTCCTGTCTCATAGACACTACAATCATAGTGAGGGAAAATCTCCTTTAAGACAGCTGTCACCAGAACAGGTGTCCTCAATAGAAGATTTCTATTCTACTCCTGTTCCATTGGCAAAAAAATTAGAATGTTTAGATTTTTTTTATCTTCTGACAGCAGATGCCAGGATAGATAGTGAGGGACAGCAATAAAATTAGGCCAGGGGTTTTCAACACTTCCCCAGTCATTCCAAAAATATGTTTGGGTTTTAGATGTACATTATACACTTATCAAGACATCAGAATCTATATGTTAAAACCTGTTATGACAAAGAAGCTCAAGGTTGTATACTCATACATCCCCTGCATATTAGACATGTTTTCATGAAATTCTTTTAACATTTAGCTGTGCAGATGGTATGTTTATTGTCCTGTTGGCATCATTCTGTTTTTTTTTGTCCCTGTGAGGGGCAGAATTGATTTATTCTTTTTTAGCATCTCCTGTTTCCTTCATAAAACAATGTTTAAATAACTGAAGTAGCTTTCAATGAAGTGTATTTGCCATCTTTCTTCTCCTTAGCAAGACAAAATGGAGATAATTATGAAGTGGATGAGCAGGTTTAATCAAAGCTGGGTTTCGTTTGGTATATTCATGAAGCTGCAATCATCATCTGTTTGGCTTTTGAAGAGCAACAATTACAATCACTTAAAATCCCGAGGGGAGAAAAAATAGAATTTACATTAGCATATAAAATATTCAGCTAGAACAGGCAAAACAATTGGGGGAAGGGAGTGCTTTAATTCTGAATGTTAGATAAATAGTTGAACTGATGTGACATGCTTTTTCTAATTCACCGACATGAGCAGGGAAAGATTTAATGTCACAGAGCAAGTGCATGGTAAATGGGAGGACATTTAAGGTGTCCATATATGCAAATATTTTTTAATGGGAATTTAAACAGATGTGATATTATAATTAACTTTAGACAAATGAAAAAGCTTTCCTAAGTTCATATGCATACTCACTAAACAATTACAAAAGTTATGCTTAAACTATGTTGTGTGTAATTATTTATAATTATTCTTCATATTACTTTCTAATCATCTCTGGAACACCATTTCACGTTTTAAATCAGGCTTGCAGTGGGAATGCTATTTTGATGTACAAAATGCAGATAATGCAAAGCTGGGGTGATAGACACAACATGGTAATTGCATTTTTATTTGCAATTTCACTAGTGATATTTTACATACAGCCATGCTAAGTATATTAGATGAAAAAGCATAGTTAGAAACAGTGATGTAACTGCAGGATAACAAAATGGTATAGTTTTTTTTTTAATATTCTGTTCAAAAAACACCACTTTATTTTCTTTTTTAGTCTGTTTAAAATACATTTTTAATACCGAATTGCTTTGAGTTCAGGTTTGTGACAGTGCTGGATTTGTGGACAAGCTAAGCTATTTAGCCAGTTTCCCTGCTGAGGTTCTTGCTGGAAACAGCAGGAGGTTACTCATTTATTTGCAGTATTACTACTCCCAATAATGACAGCTTTCTGCTGCGCTGGCTACTCGTGTCAGGCTGATAGCACCCTTGATTGTTAAGATGTTGGTAGGCGCACAGCATCATTGGTTGCTAAAATGTCAGTAGCCACTGGAGTCTTAAGCTAGCTACACGTGCATCAAAATGTATCTGGTTCAGAAGGAACTGGCTGAATTTTGATCTGTGTGCAGTCCTCTCTGTTTGAGAGAAGTCGATCATAAGAATGGTCATGCTGGAAAACCATCATTCAATCAGCTTCTGCAGCCAATGGCTGCAGTGCTAATCAGTGTACTTTGATGGTGGATGGGGGGGGGGGAGGAATCACCCACTGTCAGAATACAATCGCACAGCAGAAGATATCCCTGAATCCACATTGCTTGTGTGGATGTGGGAATCTGTCAGTTTTTAAGCTCAGTCCACTGGTTGACGTCACATACGTCACTAGCGTGATGACATGAACTCCGACATTAGGGATGAAAAAGCCTGATCTCATTGGGCAAAACATGTGAGCATTCATGTCACCATGGAGTTCATGTCATCACATTAGTTTACTTATTTCTCTCAATAAAACTCATATTATATGCTGCTTTCTTCAGTTGTTAATCTTTTTTTTTTAAATTTGGTTTACCATTGAAATGAAAGTGATATATACTGTACCAGACTAGAGATATGTATTACAGTTCAATCAGTACAGAAGATATAAATTGCAGGTACAGTTGCTGATAACATTGGCAGGAAGAACCCAGAGCATTAGCCATAGGGTAAGCATAGGTGACAGGGCAGGTTAACCCATAGTCATAATTCTAAGCTCCATTAAATAAGTCATGATCCGCCACCATAAGCCTACATTGAAACAACTATCTGATTCTAAAACATCCATAAGGTTGTGCGATCACCCCATCCTCATGGCATAAAGATATCACTGGTATTGAACCAATGTGTGAACAGTAGAAGAGACCAGAGTCTCAACAATGGAAACCAACTTACTTTAAAAATAAACAAAACTTATAGGGAATGGAGATGAAAGAGAGAAAAGAAAACGCCAAAAGGTCTCGGAGCCACCCCTAGACATCCAGAACCTGTAGATTACAAAGCCAGGGGTTAAACACTTTTTCAAAATTATTAATATGAAGAAAATGCTACTAAATAATAGAAAACTCCTCAATAACACACTACAAGTGCAGTCCAATCCCTAATAAGTTCACAAAATATAAACCATAGCATTCCTGTGTAATAACGGTGAAAAAATTGTGTCCAATATAAATCCAACGATTTCCACGAAAAATGTTCCCTCAAAAAAAAGAGAAACATCACACAGTGAATTATGTTTTTAAATCTACATATAAACATGTGACATCACACAAGTGAGTATCCCATCAAAATAATAATGCAGTGCAAATATAGTGAAAAATAGTGAAAAAAACTGTGAGTCAAACGGTGAGACAACACTAAGTGTGTGAATCACTCTTCAGTGCCCCAACTCAAGCCAACACAGTGTACACTTCTATTTAAAGTAAGGAGTGAATACCTTTACCAACAATCCAAAGCAATCACGCTTATACTATAATCCAATAACTGGAGGGGAATGGCCCTCCTGTAGATCTCCACAAGGCATATACTATCTCCACGGCACTACCTGGATTCATCAGCCATAATACTCCATGTGTCCCCATACACCTTCTCCATTCAGATGTACATATATGAGGGACAATAATAGTGTAATACCGCCAAGATAAATGCAATAATCAACTTTAATTAGAATGCTCACATTATTCCAGCCTTTAAAACCGCTTAAATACAATAAAGTAACCTTTCTGCCATCCAGGAAACGTCCAGGCTCTCACAGATAATCCTTTCCCTTTTCCAAAATGGCTACCAGTCTACTTCCAGTTCCCGCGTGCGTCTTGACGTCACTTCCCTTGACGCGTTTCGTCATCGACTTAATCATAAGGGCCTTTTCAAAATTAGTTTGTTTATCTCATAGGACACTCACAATCTTTTCATTCAGCATGATCCACATCAATTTACTCTTCATCAAGGCCAGATCAATCACTGGGCATTTCCAGGCTGTAGCTATGGCAATATTAGCCACTAAGAACATAAAATGCATCAAAGTCTGTGAGTGTCTCAGAATATCAGTCACTGGGGCATTCAGTAGTGCTGTCTGAGCATCCATGGGGATGTTGACCATGGTAAATGTATAAGAGAGTGGACCCTGATCTCAAAGCAATGTTCCTTAGGACAGGTCCACCAGGTATGGAGTGCACTGCAAGGTCGGGGCACGATTTCTGTAAAGAGTGCAGAAAATGGAGAATTTGTTGCATATGGAAACATTGAGAAGAGATTGCACAAAATAAGAGGAAGGTTCAACTCCCTTGTGGTCAAGAAAATGATGAATATGGTAAAGGCCTTTGTTCAGCCACCAGCTGAAATGGGTGGGTTGCATGCCTGGTGGAAATAGAAGGCTATTGAAGAGAGAAGCAGCTGGCATATAGGGAGAGGATAGTGGCCACCTTTTGTTACTGGAGTCCAATAAGTTCTAAGGATGTGAGAGAGTCAGGCACATAACAGCCCTGCAGTGTCTGGAGGGGATCCAAGGCATCATGTCAATTGGTAGTGAAAGGCAGGCCTGGACTTCAAGAGATATCCAATCAAGCCTTTACAAGCTATGATAAAGTTGGCATAATTGTGTGTTGTTATAGGGACTCCTAATTCATAGGATTCTTTAGAGGCATATAACATTGCGTGGGCCAATCTGCAGCCTTTAGTGCCCCAAATGAATTTGAGAATTTTTGTTTGGAATTGTCGGAGTGCCACAAGCAGGACTGAGATGGGCAGAGTCCTAAAATATTATAGCATCCTGCTCCATCCCTGCAAGGTTTTCTGATCTCCTGTAACTACAATCCTTGTTTGGTCCATTCTGTCCTATTCGTTATGTGCCTTCCCCCTTGACTGTATTTGTGAGTGTATATTATTTGTTTTTATTATAATAAACACTTTGTTTTTTAACATACCTATATTATTAGCATTTTCGCTGGTTTCTCTCTGTTTATCTTTTGCATCATCTGGAGCGACCCCTCTGGCCTCCCAGCAGCATTGGACTTTTTTCTGTGTAGCTCAGTTGTTGTCAATTGTTTAGTGCCTGGGTACCCATGACCTATACAGCAATTTATTACTGTAATTTGTGCTTAGTCTGTGAGTCATTGTTCTACTGCATTTTTACATTGTTTTTTTTTTTCATAAATGTTTATTAATTTTTCAAACAAATAAATACAAATCACATACACCTTTTCAAGTTAATAAAAAAGAGAAAAGACATCCAGAGGATATCTTCTTATTAACATAATTTAACTAAATCCCACTCCCCATCCCTCCCTCTTCCCCCCCTCCCATTCCCACCCCTCACCCCCCCCACTCTGCGTTTTCCCTCTTCTCCACTACACAAAACATTTCTTTTATTTCTAAAATCCATTTCAAGTGTTATGTCCTCATGTATTTCACTTTTTCTCTATACTCTTCCCATTTTTTCCACTTTATATAGTATAACTCCATCTTATCTATATGCATATAATACAATTTTTCCGTCCCACAGATCTGATTGACTCTATTCATCCAGTCCTCCTCTGTCGGAATCTCCTTTTTTTTCCAAAACCTAGGTATCAAGCTCTTCGCTGCACTCAAAAAGTGCCAGATCCCCAGATCCTTATATAATCTCACTGGAAACTCTGTGATATGGAAAAGACATAGTTCAGGGTCTATTCTAATATTATTTTCGGTAATTTTCCTTACTAAATAGACTATTTTTTGCCAAAACTCTTGTATTCTTGGACACTCCCACCATATATGATACTAACTCTCCACACCCTCTCCAACACAGTGGTGAAATCTCCCCATTCAGTTTGTGCTCTACATTTGGTGTAATGTGCCATCTTACCAAACATTTATAATTTACTTCCACTTCCTGCATACTAATATTTTCGTGAATTAGTCTAAACATTTTCGTCTGCTCCTCCTCATCTGTTTCCCTTCCCATATCCCTTTCCCATTTCTCTATATATACCAATTTTGTGCCAGTGTCTAACTCAGTAAATATCTTATATATTTTTTCAATTCCGTGTTTCCCATCCCCCCATGCTTCTAATATTCTTTCCATTGGGTTCCACTCTTTTCTGGTTCTCATCGGTTTTGGGAGGCTCCCGAAGAAATATTTCAATTGGTGATATCGTAGCCCATCCATTCTATTAAAGACTTCTCCCTTTTTCTTCTCCAGCTCTCTAAATGATCCCAATTCCCGACCCACCATTATGTCTCTCAATTGCGCATCCTGTTTTATAATCCATTTCCTTGTGATATTTTCCTACCCAGGGGCAAAATATTCTGTGTTCCTTAGTGGCATTAACTGTGAATTAAAAGCCCATCCCTTTTGTCTGTGTAATATTTCCCAAATTCTTAAAACGTTAAAAGTGTACGAACTTGTGTTAGCATCTAATCCCCTATATTGTGCGGGCACCCATATAATCCTACTTAAATTTATTCCACTTAGTGTATTTTCAATTTTAACCCAGCTTTTCCCTGGGTTATGGGTCCAATCAAAAATTCTCGCAATTATCACCGCTTTGTAATATCTCTTAAAATCTGGTACACCCAAACCACCTCTCTCCTTAGTTCTGGTTAACATTTCATAACATATTCTAGGTTTTTTGTTCCTCCATATATATCACATTATCATTTTTTCAAGTTCTTTAAATTATGCCTCTGGGAGTTTAATTGGAATCATTTGAAATTTATATAAGACTTTGGGCACAATTAGCATTTTTATCAAGTTTATGCGACCTATCCAGGACGGATTTCCACTCCCCATTCTCTTCAACTCCTCCTTAAGCTCGTTTAATAGTGAAATATAATTATCTTTATACAGATTTTTAATTGAGGTTGACAATTTTATCCCTAGGTACTTTAATTCTTTTTTTCTCCAGACGAAGGGGAATTCTTCTTGTATTTTTTCTTTTTCACTATTTTTAATATTTATATTTAAGATTTCAGTTTTTGTAGGGTTAATTTTCAGATTTGATAATTCCCCATATTCCTTCAATGTCTTCATTAGATTTGGAAGTGATAACCTAGGATTTCCAACATAGAACATCAAATCATCCGCATAGGCCGCCACCTTATGTTCTCTATCTCCTATCCAAATACCCTTTACATCTATATTCTTCCTTATCGTAGACAACAATGGCTCCAGTGATAAAACATACTATAATGGGGATAGTGGGCATCCCTGTCTTGTTCCATTTGACATCCCGAAAAGCTCCGATCTTCTTCCATTAACCATAATAGTGGCTGTAGGCCCTCTATATAACCTTCCAATCCACTTTCTCATTCTATCCCCCAGTCCCAACACCTCCAGGGTATCCATCATAAATCCCCAACTCACTCTATCAAATGCTTTCTCGGCATCAATTGACAACAGTACCACCGGGGTTTTCCCTTTTTTTCCTTCCTGTATAAGCAACAATGATCTCAAGCCGTTGTCTCTACCCTCTCTCCCCGGGACAAACCCCACTTGATCCCCATGTATCCACTCTGGCATCAGCTTCTTCAGCCTATTTGCCAATACCTTTGCGTACAATTTGGTATCTACATTCAGCAGCGCAATTGGTCTATAACTTGCACACTGAGAGGGGTCCTTATCTTCCTTGTGGATTAAAACTATATTAGCCTGCAAAGATTCTCCCCTTATTTCCATCTCTCCTCCCAAAGCGTTCATATATATCTTCAGTTTAGGTATTAACAACTCTTTATATTTTTTATAGTATTTTACCGTATACCCATCTGGGCCTGGACTTTTCCCCACCGCAGTACTTTTTAATGCTGTTTTTATTTCCTCCAACGTAATTTCTGATTCTAAGGAGTTCAATTGTATTTCACTTAATTTTGATAACCCTGCTTTTTTTAAGTATGTTCTTCTTTGTTCTCTATTTACTATTTCAGCTTTATTTAAAATATCCTGGGGTATTATATTATATACCTTACTATAGTAA
Organism: Staurois parvus; assembly: GCF_062004578.1. NCBI lineage: Eukaryota > Metazoa > Chordata > Amphibia > Anura > Ranidae > Staurois > Staurois parvus. Next base: position 329,600 of record NW_028318428.1, read on the forward strand.
TCCTTAAATACTCCCGCGATATCTCTAGTTGAGTGCATCAATTCACCCTTGGGATTTCTTATTTTTTCTATGTAATTCCTACTTTTCTTTTTTCTTAGAGTTCGCATTAAATACTTTCCCGGCCTATCTCCCCATCTATATCTCTCACTTATTACTTTATTAAAGACTCTTCTTTTTTCTTCCTCCATTATATTTTCTAATTCTTCTTTTTTCTTTATTATTTTTTGCATTAACTCCTTAGTTATTTTCTTTTTATGGGCCTGTTCAAGATCAAATATTTCACTTAGAAGTCTGTTAATCTTTTCCCTCCTTTCTTTTTTCTTTTTTGCCCCTATTGCATTGAATAATCCTCTGATATACTATAGGCCTTATGGGCCTCCCACACTGTTGCAACCGATACATCTTCTGTTTCATTCTCCTCAAAAAATCGTTTAATTTCCATCTCGATCTTCCGGTCGATCTCTTCATCCAGAAGAAGTGCCTCATTCATCCGCCAAACAAAACCTCCTCTCTCCTCTCTACCCCATCTTGCCTTCATTGCAACAGGGGCGTGATCTGATAAAGAACTTCCTCCAATTTTTACTAGACTACAGATCTACAGACTCTATAAATCGATGTTCTACCAATATATAATCCAATCTAGAATAGGTCTCATGTACATGTGAGAAAAAAGTATAGTCTCTGTCTTTCATATGCCTGATTCTCTTTACATTGTTTTATATTATTTATTATTCCATTTATCCTCCTGGGTCCTCTGGTTTTCATCTTTTTTTTGAGTGTTTGAGATGTTGGCAGTAAAACCAAACACCTACACAAAGGAAGGACAAGAAACCCAGAAAAGAGGTAGGAAGACTCCTTTAAAATAAGAGGGACTGCCTCTCCCATGTGAATGATTAAGGGGTATATAGATCATAAATACTAACGGATTTTGGTGGGGATCCGATGCTTTTTTTGTTGTATTCATACCAGACCTTCATCAAGAATAAGGGTCTATTATATATTTTTAGGGGGAAGCCACATTTATTGAATGTTATGGTGTATCGTCAAAACTAATGATCATGCAGCTGCTGGTGTCCTAGCAACAGATGATATCATCATTTGCTAGGATGCTGGTGGCTAGCATCCTCTGTTGCTAAAATGCAGGCAGTTTTTTTATATATATATAAATATAGGTTCCCCCTTATAAATAATAACAGACTCTCAACCAGGATATGAGTCTGATATGGATGAAGGGAATACCCTTTGTTTACAAACAGAATTAAGCCAGCGAGGAAATGTAATTTAGTGGTTGACAATTACAATTATATTTTTTCTTTTTTAAATGTCACTTTTGCTTAGTACTTTGTACAGGTGCATAGAGAAAAAACAGGTGGCGCGCACACCTAGTGCATTATCCAAGGTTTATTGAAAAGAGTGAAAAATAAAAACATACTCACAGACGAAGCATGTATCTTAAAAGAATTTGTATAATGACGATGGCCACAACGACAAGCAAGGTGTTCCAACTGTCAGTGCGGTCAAATGGCTGATGGGTTTCGGGGACGAATCCCTTTCCTCAGAGCTACTGACCAGCCTCTGATGCAGATGTGTAATTGATGGATGATGGGAGCCTTGCTGGTGATGCCTGGTTTTAGACAGTTCCAGGAGTTATTTAAAGGAATTGTGTATTTTAAATGTTTCACTTGAAGCATTGTTAGAAGAACTGCTTCCTTGTGGTTTTGGCATCAATACGTCCCCCCTGGCATTGCCCAGCTCGCCGTGCTCTTTGTTAGACAATGTCAAGGTCCTACCTTTTCCCAGAGGTTATGTTACTCCATGTGCTGGCATCCATCTTGGATTTCTGCTGAGCATGGTGGGAATCCTTTATGCTTTCAGGTCTCTGAGGTCCATCCCCCAGAGGGGTGTGGCTGATGACATATAAGCCTGTGGTCCGCACATGCTCTTTGCACTTGTGTCTTTGTGTTGCTATTACTCTGTTCTGACTCTCGTGACTCTCCTGGAATCTGACTCGGCTTGTGACTCGACTATTCTTTGTGTTCTCCTTTGATCTGACCCTCTGTTGCTGAACCCGGCTCGTGACCTGTGATTCTCATCTGCTGTCCTGTACCATTTTGTCCCGTTGTTGTCGACCCGGCCTGCCTGACTACTCTATTGTCTTTTCCACCAGCTACACGCCATTGGTGGTGGCCATTACCGCAACTGAGGTGTCTCGGGGGCCGCGACCTGGTTCCTGGCTGCGTCAAGTCCATCCCCAACATCAGGGGCCCTGGTGAAGGGTAGCCTGGGACTTAGACTCCGCGCCCTGAGGGACTTCGGTCTGTGGGTGGTGGTTGTCGTCAGCCAGTGCGCTACATTGTTTAGGCCTGCCTGTCCGTTCCTCAGTCCTGCCCTGACATTCAATCCCTTGTCTATTAGCCTCGAATATGGAGAAAATTGAATTTCAAGATTTAGCTCCCTTAGACTTCAACATACCCCACATTATCAGTTGCAGTTCCTGAACTTTCCGATCAACTTGGTGAACATCCCACTAATTGAACCAACTAGAGGCCGACAGGCATGTTGCTGTTTGCCCCTTTTGTCTACTCATGAAAACTTATACTATATCTATCATGCTTTATTTGAAGGGGTCTTCTAAGATTAAATGTTCTTAGTACCAATAAGAAGCACTGCAGTTATGTTGGCTTGTAAAAACTGCATATACTGTATCAGACAATGGCTGTCTATATGACACATATCTTCTTCACATTGTGTAGTTAGCCATGCTGCATTTTTGCCACTGGAAAATGGCTGAAGGAAAAGATTAAAATGCTACATTAGCTTTTCATCTTTATTGATAAGAGACTTTACTGTCTAATTATGCTCTAGTGAAGACTTTGCCATTACTGGTGATAACAGAAGACTATGGGTATGAAGGTTAATACATTCTCAAAATCTTAAACTGTAATAAAACAAAGAATCACCAGATGTGTCTGTTGCTATGGATGCATTTCCACTCCTATAGAAAGTGCCCAGAGGAATGAGAATTGATGAGTTATCTTTAAACCAACAGAATGGAGATAGAAAACCATTATTACATTTAATGCAATATGAGGCTGTTGAACAAATGGACAGTTCTGTTGCCAGCAATATACTGATGTTTACTTGTTTTAATGCTGTGAAAACCTAAATTGTATGTTTGCCTTTTGTAAATTGTGCTAGCATCCATAAGAGGCTGTCAGTTACTCTGTGTCCTGATCAGCCTTAAAGTAGAAGTCCAGTCTAATCCTCTCTAACCTTAAACTAGCTCCCACTCCCATTCTAAGCCCTGTACTAAATCACCTGTAAAGGAAAGATATCTATATTTACCTACTCTCAAGGTGCTCCGGTCCAGTCACATTATCTCCTCAGTGGCCAGCTTCAGTGTAGAGGAGAAATTGCTGGCAACAGCTGCGATGCCTAGGTGGTGACATCACCCATAGACTTACTATGAGGCATTCCTTGTTGGCTGTCCCCCCTTCACACTTCAGCCGGCACTGTGAGCCGCACATATAACCAGACTGGAGTACCCAGGGAACAGGTAAGTATAAACATCTACAGGCTAGTTAGTATATGGCTTACAATGGGAGTTGGAGCAGTTTTAAGTTTAGATAGGATTAGACTTGACTTTAATTCTTATACAGAGGAAGTACTGACTTTGTATTTGTAAACAATACAAATAAAGATCATATAGACTGTACTAACATATAAGTGTTATTTTACAAGCATAGCTAAAAACAAAAGGTGATTACAAAACCAAGTGCAAAAAATAAAAACAATACATTACACAAATCATGAAAAAAATGCTTAAATTGTGAACAATGGCATACACATTCTATAAATGGTGTTCTGTGTGATAAAAAGTATGCAGTTGACAATACAGTACGTGGACAAAATGTGAACAATTCCCATACACTATCAATATCACCAAAAACCATCCAGTATAAGACCTGCTTACCAGAGATAATTGACCCCCAATTCACGAGCGGTCAAACTAGGAGAGATAGATAGGTGTATGGATCTGGCACTCAGGGAGTAGGAATAGCCTCCACTCCTCTCAGGAAAAGATAGTATGGCAAAAAGATAAACAAGAAAAGAAACAACTTCTATGGTGCAATATTTGGATCAAAATAGTTTACTAAAATAAAGATAAAAAGTGTGCAATCACAATTGCAAATGAATAGGTACTGATTATCTCAGTATGTATCACAAAACCAAAATGTTCTTTTCTGCTGTGCTGTGATGACTCCAGTATGTTTGGCTCCATCTTACATGTTTCATCAATAGATGACGTCCTCAGGGCTTATGAGACTGACGTTCACCACACACATTTTATAGTCACAAAATGCATGGGTTTTCCCTTTTTCTGATGGAGCAGGATAGAGCGTGTTGGACATTTAACAAGTGTATTCTGCAACTTTTAGATTTCATTTTTATGCATAATTGGTTTACTTTTTCTGGTTCCCACTACCGTCAAGGTGCAGGGCATAGCCATGGACACTTGTTGTGCCCCGACCCACGCTAATCTGTACCTGCGGGGGGTCGGAATGCGAGATCTTTTCAGATGAATTGCTCATCATGTATTATGGTGGATAAGATACATTAACGATATCCTAGTGATCTGGACTGGATCAGTTTAGCTACTTCATGAATTCATGGCTAAATTGAATTAAAACAATTGCAATGTTCATTTTACTATGAATTATCATATCGATTCTATTTAGTTTCTGGATGAGTCCATATCCAAGAATGCCAATAGTAGTTTGGTTACCAAACTCTGTTGGATGTCCACGGCAGGAAATACCATTTTACATGCCGCAAGTGGTCATCCTTCAGCCCTTATTCGGAGCATACCTTATGCACAGTACATTCGGTTAAGATGAAATTGCACACAATTGGAGGATTTTAAATGGCAGGCCATGCAATTGCAGGATCATCTCCTTATGTGTGGCTATAGCAAATCTATCCTGCGTAAGGCCTATAATCGAGCCTTGGGTAGAACTACTTTTCCAATCTCGACCCATTCAATCACATTCCGCAACTGTGAAATTTATAACCAAATTTTCAGCCCAGCATTTACAACTACGCTCACTTCTTCAGCAACACTAGCATCTACTTCTTGAGGACCCAGTAGTAACCAAATATGTCATAAAACAACCAGAGATAGTCTTTAGGAAAACTTCATCTATAGGAGATAAAATCACATGCAATCTATATACAGTTGCAAGAAAAAGTATGTGAACCCTTTGGGATTACGTGGAGTTTTGCATGAATTGGGCATAAAATGTGCTCTGAACGTCACCTAAGTCACAACAATAGAAGAACACAGTCTGCTGAACACAATACAACACAAACATTAGATGTTGCCATGGTTTAATTGCGCATAACATGTAAACATTCACAGTGCAGGGAGGAAAAAGTATGTGAGGCCTTAGCTTAATGACTTCTCCCAGAGCTAATTGGAGCCAGGAGTGAGCCAACCTTGACTCCAATCAGTGTGATGATATTGGATGTGTTGCTGACAGCTGTCCTGCCCTTAAAAAACACACACCTGTTTTGGGTTTACTGGTTTCAAGAAACACTGTCTGATGTGAACCATGCCTCGCAGAAAAGAGCTCTCAGAAGACCTACGATCAAGAATTGTTGACTTGCATGAAGCTGGAAAGGGTTACAAAAGTATCTCCAAAAGCCTTGATGTTTATGTGTCCACGGTAAGACAGACTGTCTACAAATGGAGAACGTTTAGCACTGTTGCTACTCTCCCTAGGCGTGAAAAATGACTGCAAGAGCACAGCGCAGAATGCTGCATGAGGTAAAGAAGAATCCCAGAGTGTCAGCTAAAGACCTACAGAAATCTCTGGCACATGCTAACATTTTTGTTGACACATCTACAATAAGGAAAACATTAAACAAGAATGGAGTACATGGGAGGACACCACGGAGGAAGCCATTGCTGTCCAAAAAGAATATTGTAGCACGTTTGAAGTTTGCAAAAGAGCACCTGGATGTTCCACAGCACTACTGGCAAAATATACTGTGGACAGTTGAAACCAAGATTGAGTTGTTTGGGAAGAACACACAACACTATGTGTGGAGAAAAAAAGGCACAGCACACCAACATCAAAACCTCATCCCCACTGTAAAACATGGTGGAGGGAGCATCATGGTTTGGGGCTGCTTTACTGCCTCAGGGCCTGGATGGATTGTTGTCATTGATGGGAAAATGAATTCCAGAGTTTATCAAGACATTTTGCAGGAAAATGTACGACCATCTGTCCGCCAACTGAAGCTCCGCAGAGGATGGGTGATGCAACAGGACAATGACCCAAAGCATACAAGTAATTCAACAAAACAATGGCTGCAACAGCACAGAATACGCCTTCTGGAGTGGCCCAGTCAGAGTCCTGACCTCAACCCGATTGAAATGCTGTGGCATGACCTTAAGAGAACGATTCACACCAGACATCCCAAGAATTTTGCTACACTGAAACAGTTTTGTGAAGAGGAGTGGTCCAAAATTACTCCAGATCGTTGTGCAGGTCTGATCTGCAACTACAGGAAAAGTTTGGTTGAGGTTATTGCTGCCAAAGGAGGGTCAACCAGTTATTAAGTTCAAAGGTTCACATACTTTTTCCTCCCTGCACTGTGAATGTTTACATGTTATGTGCAATTAAACCATGGCAACATCTAATGTTTGTGTTGTATTATGTTCAGCAGACTGTGTTCTTCTATTGTTGTGACTTAGATGACGTTCAGAGCACATTTTATGCCCAATTCATGCAAAACTCCACGTAATCCCAAGGGGTTCACATACTTTTTCTTGCAACTGTAGCCCACAAATTACCTAAGAGGCAATTTCTAATGTGGCCAATGCTCTTTCTGCCCATGGATACAGCAAGGTATGTGCTTCTATTTATCTAACGGGGAATTCTTTACTCCACGTTTCTATGCTAACTGTGATACACAGGGGGCCATCTATCTTATGCTATGTTCGCATGGGGCTTTTTATGTCGAGAAAACTATTCGCCAATTTAGACAAAGAATCAAAGATCATACACATTATTCCAGTAATGGTAAAATCCTAATCCCAGTCAGTAGACATCTAGGATTGTATCATAAATTCGACATTTCACAAATAAGATTTTTGGTTCTGGATGCTGTGCCCAAGGACCCACGGGGTATGAACTGGGATAAAAGAATACTCCAAAAAGAAACATTGTGGATTGAACATCCCAGTGCTACCCATCTCCTAGGTATTAACGAAATTCTGTCTTATAAGCCTTTTCTGTGAAATATCGATTGGCGTTCAAGGTATTAGGCAGATATAGTGCTTTATTGTGATAATTTGACACATTTACACACTCTAAATGCAAATAAATACATTTTGAACTGTTTGGCACCTTGGCAAAGTTTTGGGAGAAAAAAATTATTCAGTGGAATGTATACATATTTAAGACAATATGCCTGAATGTATTAAAAGTTGTATAGTGTTTAATTGACTGTTGATCAAGGGGAACGGATGTGGCGGAGGCAGGTGAATTGTCCAGACATGTGGCCAGTGGGGCCGCAGTGTATGGCTGCTGGGTGTGCATGGCTGCTGGGTGTGCATGCATGCCTTTGAACGTGTTGGTCTTTCCCCTGCCATGTGCTGCAGCCCTCCCATGGAGGGTTGGGGAATGCCATTCCCCACTCTCAACTACGCGTGCTTTGGTGGGGAGGTCTGGCCTCATGGCCGGCCTCTCCGCGCATGGACGGTCTTTCCCAGTGCCGCGGCTGGGTTCTGGGAAGGCAGCCATCTCAGTGCAAATGCGCTGGTTCCCCCGCATGTGCGCAGTCTCCTAGGCCAGATTGTGTGATGTCACATGCCGCCGTTAACGGTGTGTGCGCCCCAATCAGGCCTATTTAGGGCCAGGAGGCGTGACAGTACTTTTGGAGCCACTACTGTGGCCTTATCATCTGGGGTGGACACACCTTTTCAGTTTGATCCCAGGTAACGGACATTAAGGTGATTGATAAACCTCATCTAGGGTACAATTTAGGTGGTATAGGGAATTTCTATGTTACAGGGGAGGGACATTGACTCTGGGTCTTGCTCCCTACAATGTTGCCTATGCTGAAAAGTGAAGGGTGTGCAGGTTTTCCTGGTGTCCATCGTGCCCAGCGGGGACTGGATAGTACACATATACTGACATATTGGGGTCTATTTTGTTGATGGTCATATATCTATATATCTTTTGAGGTACTTTATCAAATTTTTTAATTTTTCTATTGTTACTATTATGACAAACATGGCCCTTACACCAGTATTGGTATAGGGGATTATACGGGGTAGTATTCACCCATTCCCCTTTTCTCTCTTCCCCATTTTCTTCCCTCTCTTCTAGCAAATTATCCAAACCATCACATTATTCAGGGTCTGTTTGGAGACCAATTAGCACTACTCAATCTATGTGGTCTAGTAAGTACATTCTTTGGTTTACTATGTTTGATAATGCCTCATTTGAGTGTGTTTGGTACACATAGTAGATGTTTGTCATATATTGCTGTCATGTTTGGCAATTTGCTAAATAATATAATACTGGTGGGTGGTGTCAGAATCCAAAACTTACTCTGCTTTTATGATATGATGTTGCCCCTATCTCCCTGAAGTGCCTCCACATCTGGATACCCAACTTTGACACATCCTGTTCCCTCCGATGACTAACTACAAAATGTGTTTTTATTGCAAGCAATTGTAAGTGGATATTTGTTTAATTCGTGATTTTGTACGTACACAAGTTTAATTTCATATTTTGTTGATTATATATTTGCATATACAGGTCAACAACCAAATTCTGTTTTATTATAGATGCACCCTTTTCTAGCTCCTAAAGAAGCGACTGAGAGTCGCAAAACATGTAGAGCTACTGTTCAGTTGAAGTTGTACCAGCTCTGTTTTATGACAATATATCTGTGTTTAATCAACTACAAGGTCATCCCAACCATTGTTGATCCATTTTGGTACCAATCAGGTTATATGGTCATTTAGGAATGGTAGGATTTCAAATGATACAATTGCTGAGGTGCAATTTCTTTATGTTGTAATTGTGGTATTTAATTAGTATCATGTTTTAGAAATTATTGTTACTTGTCTTGTTGTAACTATGTGATTTGTCAATAAAGAGTATAAAGATTTTACAAGATTTTGATGTTTAAATGCCTATAAGTCCATATAGTAGCAAACACAATTTTGCTAGTCTCCCTAGGATGTGGCAAAGTTTATGAGCTATGTGTCCATAGTACCACCCTATGGATATACCACTTATTCTCAGACTCTAACTGGAAATGAGCACTAGACCACTGGAGCATCTGACCAATACTCCAGGGTACCATCTAGTGTGCTCCCAAATGCCCCAAGTGTGCCAAACAGTGTGCACTTTTGTTATACAAAATAGTTATATTAAACATCTTCTAGTGGACAAAAAAAGAGATAAACTAAATAATAAATAATACAAGAGTTTCAGTGGGAGCATTGGCATTATAGTCAGTTCTAACAGAATTCTGTCCCCATCAAAACTTCAAAAATGTGAAAAGGACAATACAAAATAAATTTTAAAAAATTATAAGGCACCCACACAAAAAATCTAGATAAAAAAGTTTTCCGAATGTTAGGGTGAGAGGGAAAACCATAACTCACAGAACTATCCTATATTCATAAACTAATACTAAAAAATATTACATACAAGACTAACATAAAAAATTAGAGTACACACAAAAAATATATACAGTAGAAGAGAAGGAAATCACTTTAATTATAGCAGTAAACTTAATATTTTTTATTATTATTATCCCTATTGCATTATGAAGTTTGCTTCCTTTCTTGTTTTATGTTGTTGTCATGCTATAATTTCCTGAGAGGAGCAGAGGCTATTCCCATTTCCTGGTGCCAGATGCATACACCTACAGTATATCTGCTTGACTGATAACGCATTATTTATATGGGTCAATTATATCTGGTAAGCAGGTCTGTACTATACTGGGCTATTTTTAGTGCATTTCATATTGCATTTGAGAATCGATAGTGTATGGGCAATTGTTCACGATTAGTACAATTATTTAAGTTGTGTGCAATTATTGAATCTCTGCATTGTGAGTGTCACCCAGCATTGTGAATTGTTCTTTTATTATCACACATGAACATTTCACTGTTTATAGTATGTGAGCAATTGTTCATGATTTATGCAATTTTTGTGCAATGTTTCATGTTTTGTGTTATTATTTGGATTTTTGCACTGTGAGTGTTATATAGTATTCTCAACTGCTTACTTTTTATCACACAGTGTCATTTCACTGTTTATAGTGCATATGTCATTGTTGATGATTTATGCAGTTTTTCTTGATTTATGCAATTACCGTGCAGTTTTTTATGTTCTGTGTCACTTGTACTGCGAGAGTCACACAGTATTGTCAGTTGCTTATTTTTCTCACACAGGATCATTTCACTGTTTATAGTGTTTGTACCATGATGATGTTCATGATTTAGGGCACATTCACACTATAACAGAGAGCTGTGTTTTTCGTATAAGAAATACTTAGCTCCCTGCAAGGGCACACAGAAAATAATGTTTTTCTATGTGCCCTGTTCACACTTCCCTCCAACTGTCACCTGCGTTGCAGAGCGGTGCGGAAATCTGCAACACTGCTGCAGATTTCTGCATGGCTTTGTAACTGAACTATGCCAAAATGCACGGAAAATACCCAGATAAGGTGAAATCTGATGATCGGGAAAGTTCAAGCACTGGTCTTCCTGTACGGCTCTCCATGATGCCACTGAAAGTTGCTTCTCCTCCTCTGTCAGATTTTCCCTGCTCTCTAGGCCCCAATGTGCTCCCCCCTCCCCCTTCTCATCCCCCCGCAATGCTGCGGGGAATGTATCAGGATGGAGAGTGGGGAAGGGGAAATATATCATTTACTATGCTTCAGCTTATGAATGAACAGGAGCCTTGGTCTCCAGTTCATTCATCTGCAATGCAGCTGATGCTACACTGAAAGGGACTGGTGAATGTTTTCTCAGTCCCTTTCTCTGTCTTAAAAGTCAGATTTAAGGGGTCTTTTAAGACTGACAACATACACTGCTTTACACTGCTTTACAGACACTGTTCACTGCCCTACTGACCTCATCCACTACCCTCCCCCCCTCAAAAAAAAAGTGAAAAAGATGAAAAAAAATGTTTTTTCAAATGTTAAAAAATAATAAAACAATTTTTAATAAAATGGTAAAATAAAAAAAAAAACTACTGACACCATCCACTGCTCCACTGACATTGTCCACTGCCCTACTGACACCATCCACTGCCCCCCCCCAGAAGCATTGTGAAAAAAATAAATAAAATGTAAATAAATAATTAAAAATACAATTGTACAGAAAAAAAAACAAAAAACTACTGACACCATCTACTGCCCTACTGACACTATCCACTGCCTCCCTCCCGCAATAAAAAAAAAGCATTGTGGCCTTCTGTCATTCACTTTTACAGAGATCTCATTGGTCATCTCTATAAAATATCTCCGTTCCAGATTCTCCAGCCCAGAAGGGGAGAATCTGGTTGAGAAGTCTGAAGAAAGCTCAGGGCTGTGGTCAGTTTGGAGACTGTTCCCAGTGTGGGAGACAGCAGAGATCTCGCTCGGGGTCGGGGGACCCCAGCCAGAAGCCAAGTGACAGAGGGTCTCACTGAGGGTGCCGAAGTGCACCAGCCAGAAGCCAAGAGACAGAGAGACTCACCATGGGGTCAGAGGTTCTCCTGCCAGCAGCCAAGAGCCAGCAGGTCTCAATTCCAGAAGTCAGGTCGGCTCCTATAGGGGTGTCAGGAGAACCCCAAACCATAAGCCAGAGGTGGTGCTGCAACTAAATACTAGAGAGACAAGCATCTAGGAGAGCTGGATTATACAGTCAGAGGGACTGGGAAAAAAAGCAGTGGTGCTGCCAACCTGTGAGCCAGGTGGCTCAATATTTTCAATTGTGCATACTTCTGGAAAAAAACCCTGTGTCGGAAACAGATGCGCATGTGAACTTTCTGTTTATTGAATAAAAGTGGGCTGCCATGCCATAAAATACAGTTTTGGACTGGTGCAACTCATTGTAAATGCACCTACTTCTTGAGTTTAAAAGTACAGCCAAAGCTCTTTTGGTTGTACTTCTTCTGTGGATCACAGGAATGCAGTTCGATCTACACTCCTGTGACCGATTTTCAGCTGAGAGTGGGGTAAAGTCCACTGTCAGCTGACATCACCCATCACTGGGGAATAATCCCAACTTTAAATTCGGGATCCACCCAAGAGTCTGGAGCGAACCGCTGAGGGCCTGTGCCAGCCACTCCCTCCCCCTCCACAGCTCAGCACTTCAGTGAGAGCTGATGGGGCAGAGCAGACAGCGATGACTGACAATCACTGATCTCTGCTCAGAGCGGTTGTGAGAACTTAGCGATCAGAGGTCATGTGATTGTTGAGTTTTCACATTTACAGCTGGGGACAGATGCAGCATCGGATAATTTGGGAATAAAGCCCAGAACCATACTTCTCTTTTATTTAACCCATTTCCACAGTATATATATATATTTATATATATATATATATATACTGCTCCAAAAAATTAAGGAACACTTTGAAAACACATGAAATGTCAATAGGGCAACATATCATTACATAGTTACACAGTTAGTCTGGCTGAAAAAAAAACCAAAAGTCCATCCAGTTCAACCAATAAAAAAACAAAACGTTTTAATCCGATAACCACAGTTGATCCAGAGGAAAACCCAGCAAAGCTCCTTCCTTCCTTCCTTCCTTCCTTCTTTCCTTCCTTCCTTCCTTCCTTCCTTCCTTCCTTCCTTCCTTCCTTCCTTCCTTCCTATCTTCCTTCCTTCCTTCCTTCCTTCCTCCATTTCATCCCTCCTTTTCTTCCTTCCTTCTTCCCTCCCCTCCCCTCCTTCCTTCCCTCCCCTTCCTTCATTCCTTCCTCCATCCATTTTCTCCCTTCCTTCCTAGCTCCATTCCCTCCCACAGTTTTCTTCCTTACTTTCATTCCTTTCTCTATCCCCTCCTTTAATTTGTTCCTTCCCTCTCTCCTCGTCCTTCAATCATTCCTTCCTTCTTTCTCCCCCCCCTTCCTTCCTTACTTCCTTCCTTCCTTCCTTCCTCCATCCCCTCCCTTCATTCTTTCCTCCCTCCCCTCCTTTCATTTCCTTCCTTCCTCCCTCCTTCCTTCCCTCATTTTCCTTCATTCTTTCCTCCATCCATTTCCTTCCTTCCTTCATCCATTCCCTCCCTCCCTTTTCTTACTTTTCTTCCCTCCTTTCTCTATCCATTCCCTTTTCTTCCTTCCTTCCTCCCTCCCCTCTTCCTTCCTTCCTTCCTTCCTTCCTTCCTTCCTTCCTTCCTCTTCCTTCCTTCATCCCTTCCTCCATCCATTCCTTCCTTCCTCCATCCATTCCCCTCCTCCCTCCCTTTTCTTACTTCCTCCCTCCCCTACTTTCATTTCCTTCCTCCCTTCTTTCCTTCTTTCCTTCCCTCCCCTTCCTTCATTCCTTCCTCCATCCATTTTTTCCCTTCCTTTCTTGCTCCCATTCCCTCCCTCCATTTTCTTCCTTACATTCATTCCTTTCTTTATCCCCTCCCTTATTTTTTTCCTTCCCTCCCTCCTCGTCCTTCAATCATTCCTTCCTTCTTTCTCCCTTCCTCCCACCCTTCATTCCTTCCTTCCTTCATCCCCTCCCTTCATTCTTTCCTCTCTCCCCTTCTTTCATTTCTTTTTTTCCTTCCTGCCTCCCTCCCCTCCTTTCATTTCCTTCCTTCCTCCCTCCCCTCCTTCCTTCCCTCATTTTCCTTCATTCTTTCCTCCATCCATTTCCTTCCTTCCTCCATCCATTCCCTCCCTCCCTTTTCTTCCTTTCCTTCCCTCCTTTCTCTAACCATTCCCTTTTCTTCCTTCCTTCCTTCCTCCCTCCCCTCCTTCCTCCCTCCCTCCCCTTCCTTCATTCCTTCCTCCATCCATTTCCTTCATTTCTCAATCCATTCCCTCCCTCCCTTTTCTTCCTTCCTTCAACCCCTCCCTTCATTCTTTCCTTCCTTCTTTTCCTTCCCTCCTTCCTTCTTTCCCTCCCATTCCTTCCCTCCCCTTCCTTCCTTCCCTCCCTCCCTCTCTCCCTTCCTTCCGCTCTCTCTCTCTCCCCTTCTTACCTTCCTTCCTTCAACCATTTCCTCCCTCCTTTTTCTTCCTTCTTTCCTCCGTCCCCTCTTTCCTTCCCTCCCCTTTCTTCCTCCTTCCCTCGCCTTCATTCCTTCCTTCCTTTCTTCCTTCCCTCCCCTTCCTTCCCTCCCCTTTCTTCTTTCCTTCCCTCCCCTTCCTTCCTTCCTTCCTCTTCCTTCCTTCATCCCTTCCTCCATCCATTCCTTCCTTCCTCCATCCATTCCCTCCCTCCCTCCCTTCCTCCCTCCCTCCCTTTTCTTACTTCCTCCCTCCCCTACTTTCATTTCCTTCCTCCCTTCTTTCCTTCTTTCCTTCCCTCCCCTTCCTTCATTCCTTCCTCCATCCGTTTTTTCCCTT